>NW_006205542.1:4346152-4350065 GCF_000334495.1 Tupaia belangeri chinensis
ATGCCTTCTGGCTTTTGGCATTCTGTTCCCAGATTAATCTCTTTCACTCTACATCTTTACCAATGACTCCTGCAGCTAATTATGCAGAAAGTACTACTAGAGTAACTATTTAACAGGATGAACTAATGAAATTTCAAACTTTTGAGTCTATCCATCTAATCTCCTCATCCATATATACACCAAACCATCACAATCCTTTCTAATACATCCATCTGAATAAACACCAAACAATAATTTAGCACCTCCTTCCAGACACTATGTTCTGGACTTACAAGTTCAATTCCAATTTCCTCTTCCGCAAAATAAGAATATTGATTGTAAATAAAATAACTGAGATGATTTTTTTAGGACTTTTTAAAATTTGTCCTAAAGTCATTGAAACAAAAATCATGATAAAACATTCTGCTTTCCTTTACAATTCCTCAATGCAAAAAAAAAATTTTTGAAAGAAATGGTTTTATACATGAGATCAAACAATATAAATTCAAAATGTACAAATAAGAGTTAGCTCTATCACCCATCTAAAGATGATTTTTTAAAAGAATTATTTAATTTTGTTTATCATTATTATCATTTAATTTGCTACTGGACACATGTGTTCCTGAGAGAGAGAGAGAGAGAGAGAGAGAGAGAAGGAAAGTGAGAAACAAAGCCACTAGGTCTGGGACTCAAATCATGGTTGGCCATGCTGAGATAATTTTTAAATGTGAGAGCCATAAGTCACTAAAGTTCAACCCATGGATAAAATAATGCTCATCTGTTCTAATAAAGAAAGTTTTATTGGAAGACAGTCATGTCTACATTATCAGTCATTATCAATGATTGCTATAATGGCAGTAGAGCTATATAGCAGAGTCCATATGGCTCACAAAGCCAATAATGTTTACTATCTGTCCTTCATAGAAGAATTTTGTCAATAATATGTTTTAAATTATCCAGACCCTGGTATTTGTTATATATACACACAGATCCATGGTACTCCGATGTGTTATAGAGAAGGGAGTACCATTCTTTCCTTATAGGTTCTCATTAAGGAGATTTGGAGTAAGGCTGGAACTCAGATGCACAAGATTCCCAGAAAATACTTATGAAGAAGAAAGAAAGAAACGTGGAAATGACTGTAGATTGAATTCCATGTTCTGTAGTATGTTAGCAGAGGAGAGATTTTTCATTGATGAGAGATAAAGCTTTGAATTTGAATTGACAATAAGGTAATTCTGAGAAGAACAAGAAAGAACAGAAATTTGCTAAAGTAGAAATTTTAATTTCTAGATTATATTTGCATATACTCCAAGTCAAATTAATGATACCAGTCCTTTCACTAAACTTTCTGTAATCAAAGTCAATCCCAAAACTGAGAGTCCTGAAGACATTTAATCAGAAGGAGAGTGACAAAAAGACTCAAATCCACTTTTTCAGTTATAAATAGAATAAAATGGTATAGGAGATTGTGAAATTTCCTTGTTTCCTAATGGGGAACAACTAAGAAACCTAGATGCTTGGGAGTTGTTTGGGTGAGAAGGTGCCATGATGGTAAGCCACGGCTATTGGGTAGTTTTGAGGAAAATGCTTGATGACAGTAAATTTTCCAGCAAATCTGGGAACCATGAGGTTAGGAGAAGCTCTACATATATTGAGTTTTATTTAGGGATCTCCGAGGACAGACAATGCAGCAATTCCTCTGACTTGTTTGGAGGTAAGACCACTTGCTAGGGACTTCCTTCCACCCTTTAATGTAGTCATAACTAGTGATAGACTTTAGTTACCTTTATCACACGTCCATTTCTTCTATATTTCTTGAATCTATCAACTTTACTTCAGTAAACTGCCAACTATGTAAACTTAATTTAACCTATAAGCAGCAAATTTGTCTACTTGGACACTAAACACAAGCGGGATGGAATCTGTATTTTAAAAACCTGTGAAATTTTACTTCTAATCAGGAAAGAATTTTCCTGGCAATAGATTCAACTTGCTCAGTCACCCCACCCTCCTTCATAAGCAATGGCTGATTATCAAGTAAGTTTCTTTTTTTTTTGTCATTTAAAAATTTAACATCTACCAAGGATCTGCTTTCAATTTTTAAAGGCATTGTGTCTTTTCTCTGTGAATATTTTCAAGAACTAAATAAAAATATAGAGTGGTTTCATCACTCAAGCAAGACACTCACAGTCATAATACACGCATACTTACCCTAAGAGAGCCTTGAATAGTTTGGAAACAACTTCATGTTACTTTCTACTTTAATATTTATATCCATATAATTTCTGACATATGTCTTTATAAAGACATAACTACGCTTATAAGCTATCTTGCTTATCACATGCCCATATCCTTTGCCTTAATTCAGTTTCCTGCACTGGGTAGGCAGAGAAACTTAGATCCAGGAGGCACTAGCAGTGGCTCAATGCTGAGTTTTAAAAATGCCTCCATAAAAGTTTTGACACTTCTCCCATCAACCAACAGAAATGATGGGAATGATACTCTGTGACTTTAGAGGTCAGGTCAGAAAAGGCAATACATCTTCTGCCTGGCTCTTGGAATACTCACCTACAGAAGAGTCAGCTATCTGTAAGAAGTTCTGAGGCTTTCATGATGTGAAGAATCCCAAATTGGCGTATGTTAGAGACCCTCTGATGAGAGAGAGAGAGATGCCGGGTGAGCTCCCAGGTGATATCACAGCTGATTCCAGCTCTACTCATCATCTCATCGGACTTTAACTATTTGATAGGCCTCAACCTGAAACTTCACAGCTGAACTCTGTCTAAATTGTTGACCCACAGACACAGTAACATATAGTAAACTGATTTTTTTCAAGTCACAGAGGGTTTAGTCGTTTATTTCACAGTGATACATAATGAAAATATCTAAGTGAACTTGAGCTTTTTATTTCTTCAGCTGTGTAAGACACTCTGGGTCCAAAACTCCCTTTTTGCCTTTAGATCATGATGGTAGTGACCATTGGCAGTGATGTCCTTCCATAAAGTCCTTAGGGGCTTAACCTTTAGAGAATAGTTAGAGTGATGCTGAGATTGACAATGACTTCCTCCCAAACTCCTGTATTTCCATAATTTTTACTGCCTCCATTCATGAACTTCCACTAGAACTCTGTAGACAGGTTGAATTGAGTTCCCTGCCTATCAGAGGGATAAAAAAGTTGATTTATTGCTGTGACAGAACACAATCCAGTTGAACTGCCTCAATTTATTCAGGCTTTCAATAGACTCGGGTACCAATTTTTTTTTTTTTTTTTGGTGGGGGGGGAGGTTTTTGCCATAGGGCACATGCACTCACCAGACAGACAGAGACAGAGAGACAGAAAGCAAGAAATAACCCCCCCACCAGGGGGCATGATCGTACTGAAATCCTTTCTCCTCCATTCTCCTCTCGGGATCTTGGGCATGCACGCGCACGTGCCTGGCATGAGTTTTAAGCCACCAGGTCCGGGACTCAAACCATGGTCGACTACATGAGAGTCCAGCGACATAGCCATTATGCTAACTAGTGATCCCTAGGGTACCAATTTTGCCTCAACTATTAACTAGCTATTTGACCATGAATGTACCATTCACATGAGATTACTGTAAGTTTAACCAGGTGATAATACTCCGGTCCCTTTTGAGACATCTTTGAAGGACAATGATGAAGGAAAATCCTTCAGTGGACCGAACTTCAAAGTAAAGCATCTTACTGTTCACCTTGCATATAGGGAGAAATGGCCAAATATGCATTGATCATGTTTGACTGGTTGGCCAGGGACATGTAAGGAGCGTGATTAGAAAACTGGTAACAATGAAGTTCTGGTAAGAGGTAAATGGATAAACCTTTCTGAATGGACAAAAAACATGAAGATATTTGTGTCCCATATTACCAAAACCTCAGCACAGGAGGACATTACATTACCAATTAGGTG
>NW_006205542.1:4350935-4365935 GCF_000334495.1 Tupaia belangeri chinensis
TTTTGGTGGGGGGGGAGGTTTTTGCCATAGGGCACATGCACTCACCAGACAGACAGAGACAGAGAGACAGAAAGCAAGAAATAACCCCCCCACCAGGGGGCATGATCGTACTGAAATCCTTTCTCCTCCATTCTCCTCTCGGGATCTTGGGCATGCACGCGCACGTGCCTGGCATGAGTTTTAAGCCACCAGGTCCGGGACTCAAACCATGGTCGACTACATGAGAGTCCAGCGACATAGCCATTATGCTAACTAGTGATCCCTAGGGTACCAATTTTGCCTCAACTATTAACTAGCTATTTGACCATGAATGTACCATTCACATGAGATTACTGTAAGTTTAACCAGGTGATAATACTCCGGTCCCTTTTGAGACATCTTTGAAGGACAATGATGAAGGAAAATCCTTCAGTGGACCGAACTTCAAAGTAAAGCATCTTACTGTTCACCTTGCATATAGGGAGAAATGGCCAAATATGCATTGATCATGTTTGACTGGTTGGCCAGGGACATGTAAGGAGCGTGATTAGAAAACTGGTAACAATGAAGTTCTGGTAAGAGGTAAATGGATAAACCTTTCTGAATGGACAAAAAACATGAAGATATTTGTGTCCCATATTACCAAAAGATAACCTCAGCACAGGAGGACATTACCAATTAGGTGAATAGAACAACCCATACTGTGAATTTCTGCTAGCTTCTTTCCCAGCCACTGCTGACGTTGCCCAGTGTACTCATGAACAAAGTGGTCTTAATGGAGGTTGTACATGGAATCAGCAATATGGACTTCTACTCACTAAGGCAGTCCTGGCTATGGCCACTGCTGAGTATTCAATCTGTCATCAGCAAAATTCAACACTGAGTCCCTGATGTGGCACCATTTCCTAGAGTGACCAGTCAGCTGCCTTGTAGGAGATTGATTTCTCTGAACCACTCCTATGATGGAATGGGCAGTGGTTTGTAGTTATTGAAATAGATACTCTAGATATGAATTGGCCTTCTTGGTATATAATGCTTCTGCCAAAACTACCAGGTAAGAATGTGTATATCTGAACTACAGAATATCCCTTAGGGTAGCTCTTATTATTACCATAACCTGTGATTAAAGTCAATGGGAAAACCCAACTGAATCCAGGCTGGATTATTAATGACTCAGACCCTTCAGGACTGCATTTGGGTCACTCCAGCAGATAAAAACATCATGAGCTATTTGAGGTGCTTGTTGAAGGTAAAGGGAATGTAGACTGGATAGTAGTAGAAATAGTCACAAATACTGGCTGCAACTACATGATTGGTTACAGCAATGAGGACTGTAATTATCATCTCTATGTTGTTGTGAATATGTGTCTGTGTGTGTATGTATCACAATTATTTTTTTTCTTTTTTCCGTATCATGTTACATAATATGAATTGACATTCTATCTTAATACTAAAATACTAATTTTACATCTGTAAATCACAATATTTAAGTCATAGGATATCGAGAAAAACAGCAAACATCACTGAAGGATTTTATAATTGAGGAAAAGAGTAAGTATTCAGTTAAACACAAGAGAGTGTATCCTGTCTGAGGCAATTATGACCTTGCTATTGTTTTTATTCAGAATTAAGTATAGTTTAAGGAGATGTTCATGGATGCCATTTTGACAAAGAGTAGATTTGTGATGGTTAATTTTATGTATCAGCTTGACTGGATTACAGGGATATTTGTTCAAATATTACTGAGAACTTCTATGTGATAGTGTTTCTGCATGAGATTAACATTTGAATTGGTAGACTATGTAAGGTGGATTGCCCTCCTTAATGTGGGTGGTTCTGATCTAATAAGGTTAAGGGCTAAATAGAACAAAAATGTTGATTCTCCTGATAATAAGAGTCAATTCTTCTCACCTAACATCATGAGCAGGGACATTATTCCTTAAAGTCTTTGAACCTGGACTACAACATTAGTTTCCTTGGGTCTTGGGCTTGCAAACTTTTAAACTGGAACCACACATGAACTCATTTGAATTTCTAATTTACCAACTTTAGATCTCGGGACTTTTCAGTCTCCATAATTATGTGAGCCTACTCCTTACAATAAATATCTTTGTGTGTAGTGTACATATATTCTTGCCATCCAAAAATCACTTGGAATGTTTATAAGGTAGCTGGCAGCTGGAATTTCAGATTTCTGTTCTATTAGTTCTGAGTTTTGGGAGAAACTAATACATAATTAAAATAATTTAAAAAACTTTCTAACTAAATGAAAAAATATTATTTTAAACTTATCCATTTCTCCCAAGAGAGAGAAACCTTCCAACAGGCTCTTTAGTCCATGATCCATCCCCTACCTTAGCCAGCCAGAATTATGGGTCCTGTATGCTTCACATGGATAGGGATACCTTGGGATGCGAGTCTCACACTTTCTCCTACAGTATCAACATTGTGGAGTGCTATGCTACTCCTGTGCTACCATGACTGACCAAAAAACTCTGTACATTGACACGAAAGAAAATACAAATAAAACCATTCAGAATATTCTGAATCACCTTTGGAATCAAATTCATTGATTTTTTAAACAAAATTATTTTCGATATCCTCATAATTGTTGATCATACAGCATTTTGTAAAAACTTTATCATTGTCTCTAGGATATTAGTTCAACACAGCAACACTCATCGTATATATTTTTATGCTGGTCCTTTCTTGGTCTATTTTATAAACGTCAGCCATAAGATGTTAGAATAGGAAAAGTGTACATCTTAGAATTGAAAAGCTTTAGCCAGTGCTCCTAAATACTTGTATTGATGATGTTAGTGATAAATCTAGATGAATCTAGATGTTCTTTGTGCCTGATGAAGTATGTGTTTATGTAGCTGAGAATGTACACCTGGTAGTAGTATTTATGGAGGTGCTAAAAGACTAGTACCAAGTAAACATGAAAGCCAATGGACTGAGGTGTCACTTGACAAAAATTTTAGTTCCTCACCTGGTAGTGACTAACTTCTAATGATATTAATAATGTCACTAAAGCTTGCTATGCTGATACCATACAAGTTCAGTATTTTATTGTCAGCACTAACAATGAAATCAGAAGCTAATTATTATTACTTTTCCATTGCTTGTGGCAGACATTTTTTGTGGATTAAAAATCATTTTGGAAAATATCAGTATTCAAATTCCACAATTCTTATATTTCAGAGCTCCCTTCTTCTGGATGTATTCTACATTCTTCATTTCCTATTTTTTTCTTTACACTTGCTATGTTGAAAAATAAGTCATTCTATTCTGAAAATGAAAACAGAATGAAATAGAGTGTTCATAACATCAAGAAGAAAGCTATTTAGATCACCACTTTTCAGCAACTGGTTAGCATTCCTGTACAAATATTCTGTGTTTATTTTGAAGCTTGTTCAGTTAATATCATTGTCCTTTTATTTCCTACATATGGTGTACTTGAGCCAGTGCAGTTGAGTCATGTATTTTCCAGATGGCAAAGCATTCTGAAGAAAGCATTGCAGTGGCAGACCTGGCTTGCAGACACTACCAATTCTTCCTCGTGAAACTCCCCTGGGAATAAATTAGATTAGGCATGGCCTCCAGGAATGCAGTTAAGGTTATAGTTCTCCTTTAATTCTGCAAAAACTGTTGTTTTTGCAGAGAGAGAGAAAACAATGAAAACTTATGATTTTCAACTTCTTTTCATTGAAAGTTTTCAAATGGTCTAGAGAATATGACATGGAGAATTGCAATTCAGAAGTAAGTTCTAATTTTATTTTGTTTCAAAATTTCTAGCAGTTTCCCAAACTGTTTCATCTGAGGTACATCATTTTAATCATTTTTGCTGGCTTGGGATCTCTCCCTTTCCTTTGTTTCCCTATTTGTATAAATGTAGTCATGTAGCCAGAATGAACAGTCTTCTTATTTGCTATTCTAAAGGTCAGTTGAGATGTTCATAAGGTAGCTGGCAGCTGTAATTTCTTGAACTATCAAAAAGATTTTAAAAATAAAAAGATTTTACTTTCCCCTTAGATTGTCTACAATAGTCACATATGGCTATTTAAAACTACCTTAGTCTCAGGTTATGCAGAAAACATGGAAGTTACAGTGACTGGATTCTACATGGCTGACTACATGATTCAAGTCCTGGAACCAGCGGCTTGAAAAACACACCAGGTATGTGTGCATGGGTGTCCAAATTCCCAAGAGGAGAGTAGAATGAAAAGAATTGTGGCACAGCCATCCCCCCCAGGGATGATTTCTTACTTTCCTTCTCTCTTTCTTTGTCTCTCCCAGGAGAGTGCACTGCACCCTTTAGCAAATTCAAAGCAAACCAACAAAAAAATGCAAAACAAAAAACAAAGCAGAACAAACAAACAAAAACTGACTTGGTCTATGAGAAAAAGAAATCAGCATAAGAAGCTAAATCCATATCTCTGAATTTTTATGGCAGGAAAGCAGCTCCAAGTATTTGGTTACATCCCAAAATGGGACTGAAAGCCAGCTGCTACATTCATTCATAAATCCAGGTCTTCATTCACTCATTCATCTGTTTCATAGGAGAACCTGCTATCACAAGGCCTGAGAAGCAAAGATAAACACAACACAAATCTTGATCCTAAGGGGTTCACCCTCTAATAAGAGGAGAAAGACAAGAACAAGGAAGAGCAATGAAGTAGCTTAGATATTCAGAGAGAAGAAACAGGATATCTCTGTTCATTAGAAACAGAGAGAAAGAGAAGGATGCACTCACCATAGGGAACAGTTACTCCACAATCACCTCTCCTCCATCTCTCCCTCTTTTCAAAATTTTGTGCTCATCTTGTTTCTCAAGCCACTGGGTCCTGGGCTTGAACCATGCAGTTGGTTATGTGGGATCCAGTGTCTTAACCGTCCGGCCATAGAGCTGGCCCTGCTTAAACTAATGTATCTAACACCCCAAACATCTCCCAGAACTATTCGTATTTATAACTCAAATGAACTTGTGGAACTTTAAGCAATAATGTAAAATGAAAGGAATAAATTAAGATGTGACTGAAGGAATAGCTAGTTCTTCCTGGGGAGTCATGGAAAGCTGGAAGATTAGGTAACCTGATGAACTGTTTCTTAAATGCTGAGCCAATGTTTCCCAGGCACTCAGTATAGGAAATCCATTTCAAGCTGGGATGAGAGTGTGGGTGGGAGTCAGAGCAGGGTAGAGGATTAGAGTAGATGCCCAAAGGCATGAAATTTTCCTATTTTTTCCAAGAACCATAAACATTTGACCTGATTAACTATGGTGAAAGAATGATGATTTATCCTTAAATAAGGGTAAATCACAGAGTATCTTATTTGCCATTTTAAAGCATTTTCTGTTGTGCACTGTAAAAAGTTTGGTTTTTGGGACCAGCAGTTAGCGTAATGGCTATGTCGCTGGACACCCACGTAGTCAACCACAGTTCGTGTCCCAGACCCGGTGGCTTAAAACTCATGCCGGGCGTGTGTGCGTGCATACCCAAGATCCCGAGAGGAGAATGGAGGAGAAGGGATTGCAGCATGGTCATCCCCCCTGGGGGGTGATTTCTCGCTTTCTGTCTCTCTGTCTCTCTTTGTCTGTCTGGCAAGCGCACGTGCCCTATAGCAAAAACCTCTTCAAAATAAAAGTTTGTTTTTTGAAATTTATAATTCACATATCAGTAATGATTAGATTTTCAGGCTGCTCGACAAATGGCTTCTTTACCACTAAAACAGTAGAATTATAGGGAGAACATAACTATATATATTTAATTTCTGAAAGCAGGAAATGACTAATTTAGGCATAAGAAGGAAAAGGTCTAATTTCACTAGCTTTCTCAGCTACCTTTCAATATTTTTTTATGAATCTGTTGCATGTCACTGTGCCCCAACTGCCTCTATCTCTGTCTGTGAACCTTGGCCACTGGGCTTCTTTCCTATCATTGTTTTCCCAAGATCAGGAACAAGCCCATTTATCCTTCCCATAGGTGTCCTTCATCTTCCTTTCTTAGAGCCTTGAATCATTTCCATTTGGTACTCCATGACTTCTTGGTAAAGGAAACCTAACACTGCCACTCTCTCAAAGTTCAGAATACCTTCTGTACACGTATTCTTATTTTTTGAATGCAGTTTGATTTCAGTGCCTACCAGGAAATCAATCTGCTTGCACTAGTACTTTTTTTTTTCTCTAGAGGGTGTGTGTGCTTTCTAGGGAGACAGAGAAAGAGGGGGAGGAAAGCGTTCCCTTGGGGAATGGTCATGTCACAATCACATCTCTATCTCTTTGGGGCATGCACACCCATGTGCCAGAATGTTTCTCAAGCTGCAAGGACTGGGACTTGAACCAAATAGTTGGTTATGTGGGTTCCAGCTGCCTTAGCCATCAGGCTGCAGACCCTTCTCTGCTTGAACTAATTCATCTAACATCCCATACATCTCCCAAAGCATTCAGATTTATAACTCATTTGAATTTGTGGAATTTTAAGCAATAATGTAAAGTTCAACTATTAGGGAGAAATATACTTATAAAGGGGTGAAATGAAACACTTTAGGCACACTGGCTATATCTTGGAGACTTCCCAGCATAAATTTCTGAAAATCATTGCAGCTTTTCAGAGTTTATTTTAATCTAACATTTTTTAAATTTATTTTTATTTTTATTTATTTATTTATTTTTGCTATAGGGCACATGCGCTTGCCAGAAAGTCAGAGAGAGACAGAGAGATAGAAAGCAAGAAATCACCCCGCAGGTGTGATGGCCATACCGCAATCCCTTCTCCTCCATTCTCCTCTCAAGATCTTGGGCACGCACGCACATGTGCCTGACATAAGTTTAAGCCACCAGGTCCAGGACTCGGACCATTTTCAGCTACATGGGAGTTCAGCGACATAGCCATTACGCTCACTGCTGGTCCCTCATCTAACATTTAGAACCCTCACATTCACCAAAAGTTCCACGTAATTCCCACAGAATTACCTATGGCAGCAATGGCAGGGCCTGAATGATGGTTTAAAAGTAGTGGGGTCAAGTAAGGAAAGGAAGAAGAAGGATATCCTTATTCTTAATAAATATACAACTTTATTCTTAATAAATATACAATCTTTCTCCAAAAGAAATAGTAATGTCTGTAATCATATTCATATAACATTTCTGCAACAAAACACAGGAGATCATTGTGATATGTTGAGAATGTAGAAAATTGTGCATGATTTCATGCATCCATTTACATATTTAGCATTTTCCTGCTTATTTTTATGTTCATTTCCTTTTCTATTATAGAGTGTTAAACCCCTGAGAGCCAATAGAGATTTCAAGTACTGGGATCAGCAGTTAGCGTAATGGCTATGTGGTTGGACTCCCATGTAGTCGATCACAGTTCGCGTCCTGGACCTGGTGGTTAAACTCACGCCGGGCGCGTGTGCGTGCGTGCCCAAGATCCCAAGAGGAGAATGGAGGAGAAGGGATTGCAGTGTGGCCATCCCCCCCGGGGGGTGATTTCTCGCTTTCTATCTCTCTGTCTCTCTCTGTCTGTCTGTCTGGCGAGTGCACGCACCCTATAGCAAAAACCTCTCCAAAAAAAAAAAGATTTCAAGTACTAAAAAATTAGATTTTTGTAAATTCTCTTCTTCTAAAAAGTGATTTCTACTTCTTCCAAATACATAATTTGTGTCATATTATGTTTACATAAATTAAAAAAAACTAATTCATATTCTACAAAACAAGTTCTTAGAAAGAAAAATAAAAGTATTTACATTTAGTAAACTATTCCAAAATGCTTTAAAACATCTTTTATCACATGAATTGTTTTCAAATTTCAATCTTTCCCTTTTATTTATTTTTTATTCATGTTCTACCTTTAGATTTCAGTATTTCACAGACAACATTTCTACATCTATGAAGGTTCAGTAGAGGAAACAAACAAGCCCATATATTTTAAGCATGAAGAGATTCACCACAGAAAATTACTTTCTTGATTCACCCTTCTTACTAACTCATACTTCATCCCGAGAGACTTAGCTTAATTTTACTGCACTAGGATCATCTACATGAACTTTATTATTTATTTATGTTACAGGTTTTTGCCTTAGGGCCAGTGCGTTCCTCAGAGAGAGAGAGAGAGACAGAGGCAGTGAGAGAGACAGTGAGAAATAACCCCTGAGAAGGGGAATGGCCACGCTGCAATCCTTTCTCTTCCATTCTGCTCCCAGGACCTTGGGCATGCATGCACACGCACCCAGCATGAATTTCTTTTTTTAAAAGAATTATTTATTTAATTCCACTTGTTATCATTTTTTTTTCAATTTCACCAGAGAGAGAGAGAGAGAGAGAGAAAGGGAAAGCAAGACAGCAAGCCAGTAAGTCTGGGACTCGAACTACGCTCAGCTATGTGAGAATCCAGTGCTTTTAACCACCATGCCACATTCCAGCCCCATCCAGCCTGAATTTCAAGCCACTGGGTCCAGGATTTGAACCATGCTGAGTCTTACAGGAGTCCACCCATGTAACTGCAATGCCACCTGCTAGCCCCTATACTATCATTTTTAACTATTTTTATTTTAGGTGTACAGTGTGATGCATTAATATACATAGTGAAATAGTTACTAGAGACAAGCAGATTAACATACCCATCACCTTACATAATTTCTGTGTTTGCATCTGTGCACATATAGTAAAAGTAAAACAGAACACACTTTCAAGCTTCCAGTACACTTCCAATACCATAGCTCTAATCCTTATGCTGTACCTTATGTCTCTAAATTTGTTTATCCTGTATGAATGCACCTTTGCACCCTTTTGCCAGCATCTCTCCATTGCCTGATCCCCCCCTCTCCTTTCCTTGGTAATCACTGTTTTATTCTGTTTCTATGTTCAGCATTTTTTTTAGACTTCACACATAAGTGAGGTCATTTTTCTTTCTGTGTCTAGATGATTTCACTTAGCATATTGTCTTCCGGATTCATCCATGTTGACACAAATGGCAGGATCTCTCTTTTAAGGCTGAATAATATTCCACTGTCTGTGTGGAGCAACCAGAATAAGAGAAATGCATCGTTAGGTAATGTCGTCATCGTATGAACAGAGTGAGTTTTCACAAACCTAAATGGGATAGTTATATACCTAAGCCATATTGTGTAGCCTATTGTCCCTAGGTTTCAAACTCTTGTGTTGCCATACTCAGTGATGTACATAATTATAATACAATGATAAGTACTTATATATCTAAACATAGAAAAGGTACAGTAAAAGTACAGTATAAAAGATAGAAAATAATACACCCGTACAGGGTACTGACTATGAATGGAGCTTGCAGGACTGAAAATTGCTCTGAGTGAGTCAATGAGTGAGTGGTGAGTAAATGTGAAGTCCTAGAATATTACTGTGTATTACTGCAGACTTTATAAACACTGTACGCATAGGCTACACTGAATTTATAAAAATGACTTTTTTCCTTCATAATAAATTAGTGTTAGCTTATGTAACATTTCAATTTTATAAACTTCAAAAAAGCTTTAGCTTTTTGACTCCTTTGTAATAACACTTAGCTTAAAGAAATATGTTGTACAGATACACAAAAATATTTTCTTTATATTCTTTTTTAAATTTATTTTTTACATTTGATCACTGTGTATAATTATAGCATACCAAATGAATTTTCCCATCCTAAATACTTCATATATTGGTTCAAAGATATTATTATACATGTTATCACCAACAGATAATTTTGCATTTTTGCATACTTATTGTGCATGATTCTTATTCTATATGACTATTCTATCCCTAAAGTTATGTATTTTTTTATTTCTTACAGTTTTTTTGTTGTTGTTGTTAAAAACTAAGACACACACATTAGCCTTCACCTACATAGAATCAGGATCATCAGTGTTATTGATGTCCACCTTCACATCTTGTGCCACTGGAAGGATTTTATGAGCAGTAACACTCAAGGAACTATATTCTCCTACGATAACAATGCTTTCTTCGGACTACCTTTTGAAGTATCGTTCTGAAACTCTTCTTGGGAAGTAATGACAGTTTTGTTTGTTTGTTCTTTTTTATAGACCACAGATTAGTTTATTTTTAACACCCATCAAGCCATGAATTCATAGGGAATGGGTTCCAGTAGCTCAGGCTCCTTTCAATTGGTTCTCACAGTGTGCTTCTCTGGGTGGAGCAGGTTGGCGCTTTAGTTGAACCCAGGTCCCTTTCTCTTTGGCTTCTTTCTTTTTCTGGTCATTTTCCTTCACACGTTTTAGGAAGCTATCTCTGCTCTTAGGATGTTTAATATGTTCAATATGCACATTAATTCTCTTGGCAAGAATCTTGCCCTTAACTTATTGTTCACAACAATGCCAACAGCATGCTGAGTAACATTGTAGACTCTTCCAGTTTTGCCATGGTAACATTTGTGAGGCATTCCTTTTTATTTTTATTTTTTGGAGAGGTTTTTCGTTATAGGGTGCATGTGCTCGCCAGACAGACAGAGAAAGAGAGACAGAAAACAAGAAATCACCCCCCAGGGGGGATGGCCACGCCGCAATCCTTCTCCTCTATTCTCCTCTCGGGATCTTGGGCACGCACGCACACGCTCGCTTCCGGTATGAGGTTTAAGCCACCGGGTCCCGGACACCAACCCTTGTCGACTCACGGGGACCGGGTCCAGGACACGAACCTTGGTCGACTACGTGGGAGTCCAGCGACATAGCCATTACACTAACTGCTGGTCCCTGGGGCATTCCTTTTTGAACAGTACCCATTCCCTTAACGTCTACAATATCACCTTTCTTGTAGATTCACATATATGTTGCCAAAGGAACAACTCCATGTTTTCTAAAAGGCCTAGAGACCATATATTGGGTGCCTCTCCTCTTTCTCCTTTGTGTTCGTCATTTTGGTTAATTACTGGAAGATGGCGGTTCCAGCCAAAAGGAAGGCGTAATGACAGTTTTTTTAGAAATATGTTCATGGTGTGGGTCAGCAGTTGGCGTAATGGCTATGTCGCTGAACTCCCATGTAGCCGACCGCAGTTCGAGTCCTCGACCTGGTGGCTTAAACTCATGCCAAGCACCTGTGTGTGCGTGCCCAAGATCCTGAGAGGATAATGGAGGAGAAGGGATTGTGGCATGGCCATTCTCTCTGGGGGGTGATTTCTTGCTTTCTGTCTCTCTGTCTCTCTCTGTCTTTCTGGCGAGCTCATGCGCCCTATAGCAAAAGCCTTCCCCCAACCCCCTAAAATAAAGAAATATGTTCATGGTGGTAACTTGGTTTCTTTATTTTTTATCATAGATTTGCTTGTAAGTAGACAGTACACCATGAACATTTCTTTAATGAAAACATTTTGGTGCTGTGCTCCATGTTTTCAAACATTTTTTTTTTCATTGCCAGAGGGCCCATGCACTCACCAGAGATAGTAAGAGCAAAAGAGAGAGCACACTCCCAATTAGGTATCATCATATGCAGTTCTGTTACCTTCACTTCTACCCCGTCAGGAATCTGGGCACATCTGCATACGTGTCCGGCATGCTTTTCGAGCCATTGAAGCCAGGATTCCAACTGTAGTCAGCCACTTGGAATCTGGCTTTCTATGCACAGTACTGACTGCTACACGCTACACTTGCAGGGACAGTCCCACGTTTTCAAATTTTTAAAGGAGCATCCTGAGGTCGGCAAAAACTTCTGCTAAACTCTTCACTGAATATCCTTGAGAGTTCTCTTTCCTCTCCTGCGGTTTCCTTTATGCTTGGCTCTTCTTCAGCTATGCATTCTTGTTCCAGTACCTCGTTAGTCATTTCCACGCTTCTATCAGATCCACAACATCATCCTCTTGCACACTCAGGACAGAGCTGTTTGCCATGTCACCTATAGCCTTGTTGATTTTTATAACCTCTTCATCCTTGACAAATCCTCTGAAGTCATGAACTTCTTCCAGATGCAATCACACACAAAATATAAAACATTATATCAAGCCCATGAGAAAATGATGCAGTAAAGAAAAACTACATGAGGCAGTTTCTGATATAACATGGCAAACTATTTTACAGTAAAGTATTTAATATTTTATATAAGTCGAAGTACCCTCTAAAAAACTAAAAAGTATAGTCTGGTAAGTACATACACCAGTCACACAGTCATTTATTATTATCAAGGGTTATGTTCTGTACATAATTGGATATGCTGCACTTTTATATGATTAGCAGCACAATAGCTTTGTTTACCCTAGCATTATTGCAAACATGTGAGTAATGCAAACAGCTACATCACCATGTAGGAATGTCACATCTCTATTATAATCTTTTGGACTACTATCATGTATGTAGTTTATATAAAAATATCATTATATAGGACACGATTAAACCATAATTTCTTTACCCATTGTTCACGAAGACACTGGGTTTGTTTCCATATCTTGGTTATTGTGAAAAATGCTGCAATGAGCATGGGAGTGCACAGATTATCTATGAAGTGCTGATTTCATTTCTTTTGAGTATATATTAATCAAAGGGATTGCTGGGTAATATGTAGCTCTGTTTTGAATATTTCAAATAACCTCCAAGCTGTTTCCATAATAAGTTGCACCAATTGACATTCCCACCAACAAGGTTCCCTTTATTCCACACCCTCACTAACATATTATCTGTTACCTTTTTGTTAATAGCCATCCTAACTGGCATGACATAATATCTCACTGTGGTTTTAATTTGTATTTCTCTGATGATTAGTGGTATTGAGTATCTTTTCGTATACCTGTTGGCCCTTTTTATGTCTTCTAAAGAGAAATGTGATTCAAGTCCTTTGCCCACTTTAAAATTTATTTATTTTTTGTAACTGGGTTGTGTGAATTCCTTATATCTTTTGCTACAAACCCAGATATATAATTTACGAATATTTTCTTCTAATCTTTAGGCTGCCTTTGCATTGTGTTGATTGTTTCTTTGACCACACAGAAGCTTTGTAGTCTGATGTAGCCCCACTTGTTTGTTTTTACCTTTTGCTTGAGTTTTGGGTGTGGTATCAAAAATAAAAATAAAGTGGGACCAGCAGTTAGCGTAATGGCTATGTTGCTGGACTCCCACGTAGTTGACCAAGGTTCGCGTCTCGGACCCAGTGGCTTAAAACTCACACCAGGCACATGTGCGTGTGTGCCCAAGATCCCAAGAGGAAATCAGAGGAGAAGGGATTGTGACGTGGCCATTCCCCCCGGGGGGGGTGGTGATTTCTCGCTTTCTGCCTCCCTGTCTCTCTCTGTCTTTCTGGTGAGCACACGCGCCTTATAGAAAAAAAAAAAAAAACACCTCTCCAAAAAAATTAAAAAATAAAATAAAAATAAAAATAAAATTGACAAGACTAATGTCAAGCTTTGCTCCTATTTTTCCTTTTAGGAGTTTTACATTTAGGTATTTATTCTATTTTCGGTTGATATTTGTGTATGGCATAAGATAAGGGTCCAGTTTCTTTCTTCTGCATGCTGATACCCAAATTTCTGAACACAAGATATTGAAGGAACTGTCCTTTCTCCATTGTGTCTTCTTGGATGAGTCATGAAGTTGGGACCCTACCGAGGGTGCTATTTCTTTCCTTCTGTCTCTCTCTCTTTCTTATTCTCTCTTTTGCATATGAAATAAATGGGGGGGGAGGTGACTACATAAGCTTGGATTTATTTATGGGTTCTCTGTTCTGTCCCATTATTCCATGGCTTTTTAAAAATGATAGTATTACATGTTTTGACTTTAACAGCTTTGTAATCTAAATAGAAATTGGGAAGTATAATCTCTCTAACTTTGTTATTATTTCTCAAGGTTAGTTGGGCTATTATAAAAAACAACAAGACCCTGGCATTTGATAGAAAGTGGTAGATATGGAGGATCTATTACTGAGTGAAGCAAGCCAGGATATGAAAGAAATAGTACGTATCTACTTAATATATACTGACTATCTGCACTTTATGGTAGAGATTGAAATATTGGAGGGCATAAACACAGTGAAAATAGTTAGGGATCCTGAAGACAGTGTGGAACGTGGGTCAGGAGAAGGGAAGAGTATAGAGAAGGATAGCAAGAGAACAAATAGAGAGGCATGGCATTAGTGGGACACAGAAATGGTTTATTACCTGTTGATGATGACATGTATAGTATTCTCAACTGGACTGGTCTGAGAAGTATTTCATGTTGGGTAAATACTTTTTACAAGCAAAATGATACCTAGTGATTGAATGTTTAAAAAATGAGAATAATAATAATAATAATAGTAATTTGGAAAAAATGATGAAAAGATATTTGATGATTATGTGAATAGTAATGTCTTTGTTCAACTGATATGCATGCTATTTTCCTTCTGGAAAAAGAAATGTAATACTCTGTAAAGGTATATGTGACTCAATGTAATATAAACAAGATTATGATAATAATAAGTAAAATTTTAAAAATTACTTGGGCTATTTGCTTAGTGGTTCCATATAACTTAAAATTTTCTTTCTATTTCTGTGAAGAATTTTGTTATTTTGATAGAATTTGTTTTGAATCTGTATATTGCTTTGAACAGTAAGGACATTTTACATATACTAATTCTTCCAGTTCATAAACTTAAGATATCTTTTGATTTTGTCTTTAGTTTTTTCTTTTTATCAGTGTTTTATAGTTTTTCAGTATAGTGATCTTTCATCTACTTAATTAAATTTATTCAGAGGTATTTTATCTTTTTTGATACCATTAAAAATAAATGTTTTTATTGCCTTTTTTTTTTGAGAGATTTTTGCTATAGGGCACGTGCGCTCGCCAGACAGACAGAGACAGAGAGACAGAAAGCAAGAAATCACCTCCCAGGGGGGATGGTCATGCCGCAATCCCTTCTCCTCCATTCTCCTCTTGGGATCTTGGGCATGCACACACACGTGCCTGGCGTGAGTTTTAAGCCACCGGGTCCAGGACATGAACCGCAGTTGACTACGTGGGAGTCCAGCAACACAACTATTACGCTAACTGCTGGTTCCCTTTATTGCCTTTTTTAGAAAAGTTGTTATTGGTGAACAG
>NW_006205542.1:4367810-4372569 GCF_000334495.1 Tupaia belangeri chinensis
TTTTAAGCCACCGGGTCTGGGACGCGAACTGCGGTCGACTACGTGGGAGTCCAGCGACATAGCCATTACGCTAACTGCTGGTTCCCTCCTCTCGATATCTTGGGCATGCATGCACACGCACCTGGCATGAGTTTAAGCCACCAGGTCCGGGACTCAAACCACGGTCAGCTATGTCAGAGTCCAGTGACATAGCCTTTATGCTAACTGCTCATCCCTCAACTTAATTTTAAATCAGAGGAAAATTATATTTTATAGTATTACACTGTGTACATTCTAATTTTGATGACTCTTTCCATTTTTTTTTTAACCAGGAAGGATTGTGTTGACTTAGGTTAGAAATATGAAATGTAGGGACCAGCAGTTAGCATAATGGCTATGTCGCTGGACTCCCATGTAGTCGACAGCAGTTTGAGTCCTGGACCCGGTGGCTTAAACTCATGCCGTTCGCGTGTGAGTGCCCAAGATCTTGAGAGGAGAATGGAGGAGAAGGGATTGTGGCTTGGCCATCCCTTCTGGGGGGTGATTTCTTGCTTTCTATCTCTCTATCTCTGTCTGTGTGGCAAGCGCTCATGCCCTATAACAAAAACCTCTCCAAAGAAAGAAAGAAAGAAAGAAAGAAAGAAAGAAAGAAAGAAAGAAAGAAAGAAAGATGAAATGTAAACTATTTATTTCTTCCCATTTCCATGATTCTCAAACCACAATGCAGTTACTTTTTACAATGCAGAGCTTCATAAACTCATACATAACATGTGAGCAAAATGAACTACTAATGCTTGCATTTTTTTTATATAATTAAGTAAAGCAAACATAAAGTATATAATTTCTTTTTAGGAATTAATGCTTTTCAGAATTTTGGTCAAGTCTTATCTGTGTTAAACTGATATAATTACCCATGAATTGTGGTGAATTTCATTAAGCATCAGTAAAATTTTTCATCTCTTAACATCTACTTAAAGAGTACTATATACTCAATACCAAGTTCCTTAACAGAAATTTCCATGCTAAATAATGCATAGGTTAATGTCAGTGTTGGAAAAGAATGAACAACCTGTGGGCTTTTCAGAAATGTCACTCCTTCTTGCCTTCGAAGTAGAAGAGCCAATCCCAGAGTGTGCACTTAAGTTTTCTAGATTCTAAACTAGGGGTTCTTGGTTCCTCACCAATTTCCTGGGGACAACCAGTCCTTTTTTGCCTTGGGGGAATAGAAACTACATGAGCTTTGGAGCTCAGGAGACCATTGTTTTAATTCAGAATCTAACATTTATTAGAAGATTACACAACCAGGACCAGCAGATAGCGTAATGGCTATGTCACTGGACTCCCACGTAGTTGACTGCAGTTTGAGCCTCAGACCTGGTGGCTTAAACTCACACTGGGCACTTGTGCATGAGTGCCCAAGATCCCAAGAAGAGAATGGAGGAGAAGGGATTGCAGCGTGGTCATCCCCCTAGGGGGTGATTTCTCGATTTCTGTCTCTCTGTCTCTCTCTGTCTTTCTGGCAAGTGCATACACCCTGTAGCAAAAACCTCCCCACCCCACCCCCAAAACGATTACACAACCATTTTAATTTTGATCATGTAATCGGTAAAATATAAAGAAACAACACGTCTGTCTTACAAAGATGTAATAAGGAGTTTAGTACCATGCCTGCCTTATAACAGAGGTTTGATAAAGCAGTAGCTGCAGTTAGTGGCAGCAGTAGCAGGAAATAGTAGTAGTAGTAGGCGGTGGTAGTGGTAGTACTAGTAGCAGCATTAGCCAAAGTTAGTATTTATGATAGTGTGGGGTGGTGAAGAGATAAAACACAATCGACTGCTTTACTGTGTTGAGACACAATAAAAGGTTCTTAGAAATAACAATCTAATAAGGGGAGAACTCACAATGCTATGTTTCATTCTTATGGTTTGTGTTTCATAAAATGGGATTAAATATAGATGGAAGTTTTCAGACAAAATATGTGAAAAGAAAATGTGGAAGAATTATTGACTATAGGAAAAAATGAATTGATTATAAAAATGTCATCTAGGTAGATTTTAACAGTACATTTATAGGAAGTTTAGGTAGAGAACTTAATTTGGGAAAATTGGTGATAAATCCTAAATGTTAATAAATATATTCTGCTGGGATTCTTGTCTATGTGGATGGCATTTTGATATTCTCTTGGTTCATGCATAAAGAAATGAGCTGTGTTTTTAAAATGATGAAGTTGACAAATCCTTAGGAAAAAGAGGGAAGATTGAAATAATAAGATCAGAAATGAAAGACACCGTGTGTTCATGAATTTGAAGAAATAATCTTGTGATAATGTCTACACTACCCAAAGTGATCTACAGATTTAATGTGATCCCTATAAAAATTTGGATGTTAGTTTCCACAGAAATCAGGCGGAAAATTCTTGAATTAATTTGGATGTTAGTTTCCACAGAAATCAGGGGGAAAATTCTTGAATTAATATGGATCCATTCAAATAGCCAAAACAGTCTTGAGCAAAACAAAGCCAGAGGTATCACATTCTCTGATGTCAAAACACATTATAAAGTTATTGAAAGTAAAACACTGGTATTGGCACAAAAACACATTTAACAATGAAATGGGATGGAAAACATAGAAATTTACTGTCAATTGATTTTTGACAAAGGTGCCAAAACCACACAATGGACAAAAGACAAAGGATAGTCTCTTCAATAAATGTTACTGGAAAAAGTGGATGTCCATGTGCAGAAGAATAAATTAAACCTTTATCTTACACCATATACAAATGTCAACTCAAAATAGAATAAAGACTTGAATATTAGACTTAAAACTATAAAGCTACTAGAAGAAAACACAAGGAAAATGCTCCATGACATTAGTCTAAGTAATGATTTTTTATATGATCCATAAGCATGCACACCAAAAGAAAAATAGTCTAATGGGTTGGGGTCAAACTAAAACGTGTCTGTAACAGAAAAGGATATAAAGTGATGAGACATCTCACAGAATGGGAGAAAATATTTACAAACCACACATCTAAAAAGAGATTAATATCCAAATCATATAAGAAACTCAATTCAGTAGCAAAAGAGGGTACAGTTTTGTAAAATTTGTAACACTTACTCTTTGTTATTCCACTCCTTGTTATGTTTTCAAACTTTATTCTACCCTGTCTTTATCAGCACATATAAATACCCATACATACATATACCTGTATAGTTACCCTTCTTCATTTCTGCTTCTATGTTTTTCTGATATATTCACTCTCCATTTCGTCATGTGTTCACATATCTGTAAATTTTATCCATGCTTTCATTGCTTTGTTTCTCTACAAATTCACATCGATTTGATTTAGATGATACTCTTTCTTTGTGCCTAAATTCTCTGAAGCCATCATAAATCATTTATTTATTCATTACACATATTGAGTATAATTTCTTGCATCTGCAGTAGATGCTATAGATATAAAAATAAGTAGATATTGTGTTTGACTTCACTGAATCTGTGTGCAGTAAGGTACATTGCTTTCTCTTAGTCTCTTATTTTTGGCTTATCTTCCACTACTGATACCTGGGGCTGTCCTTGATTTTTTTAAATTCTAATTCATTCAACAGACATACATTAAGAATCTACTATAATTCTAAACATGCTAAGTAATGGTTGGATTGTATTCGATCCTTTATACAGTTAAATCTCACTCCTCATACTCCTGCTCTTAGTCTAGTCTGGCTTCCTGTTTGATGCTTCCTGCCTTCTGTGTTTTTCTGAGAATGTTGCACAGATCATGACTAGGATGTTTGATACTCCTTTTAAGATTCCTGAGAAGCAGATATTTTAGGTCTGCCAAAGACATTAGGGCTCCTGTTGACAAGTAAGCAATGTTGTATAACAAATTTAAAAGCATGTGGAAAGTTGTTATTCTGCGTATTAACTTCAAAGCACAAATAATCCCAAACTCAAGCAGAAATTTTTGTTATAAATAATATTCCTGGCCCCAATATGCTACAAATTCTAAAACACTAAAACAGAGAAGATGGAATTAGAAGATACCGCTGCATTCAGAAAATAATTTAACATAAATTAAAAAGATTAGAGAATAATTAATATTAATAGTCATATTTCTCATTCCTATATTATCATATTTTAAACTTTGAAGGAAAACTTGTTCTTGAGTTTGTAATTATATTATACTCCCTTAAAATTTGAGGCCAGAATACTACTCTCCACTTTTTAAAGACTCACTGTATTATATCAATCAACTTTAAATAGACTTCAATGGAATTATAAAAAGACAATGAATAATAGTTTTTTAAATGGGGAGAAAAAATACCTATTGTGTTGGCCCTGTGGCCTAGTGGTTAAAGGAGCTGTTTGAATCCTGGACCTGGCAGCTTGAACAACATTCTGTGACATGTGTGTGTGTGATGCCCAAATCCTGACAAGATGAAGAAATAAAGAAAGAATTGCTGTGTGACAATGCCTCATTGAAGTATACTTTTGTTTGTTTGTTTGTTCATTTTTAATAACATTTAATCATTGTACATTTTTATAGCATACGCTATGGCTTCTCAAAGTGCAAATGTGTTACATGTCGAGCAAGTCAAAGTTATTACTGTACAAAATCTCGTGTCTGTTAAATGTTCCTTTTGCCCCCCCGTTTGAGTTTCTCCCTCCCATCCCCAGTTGTCCACCCTGTTTTATGCAGTCTTTGGTATCTACTTTTGTTCCTTCTGCTATTATATTTTCAAATCTTTCAGTTTCTGCCCTAAAGTGCAGATATTCCATA
>NW_006205542.1:4372587-4388667 GCF_000334495.1 Tupaia belangeri chinensis
TCTTTCCCTGTTTTTCTCTTTCCGGTTAGCATGCATGGTGTCTAGAAATTATTTTTTCTTCACATTTAAGTGTTGTAAATATACATAGCACACAATATAATTTTTCAAAATATGCCTACATTATGTTACCATGAGAAAAATGTACATTCTTTTTGTTTTTCTTTTTTCTTTTATTTCTTTTTACATTTTCCCACATTTACTTTACATATCAAAAAATTTTTGCTCATACTCCATAGTTCTTGACAGTTAATAAACAACTTTCAAAACTTCAAAATACTGAATTTTAAAGATAATGTTCAAAATATTTCTTATAATTTTGTATAATTTTGTTTGTGACTCTATAACAACAGAGACAGTATGGTTTTAAAATTTTTTTTTTTTGAGAGGTTTTTGGCTATAGGCGTGTGCACTCACCAGACAGACAGAGAGAGACATAGAGACAGAAAGCAAAAAATCACCCCCCAGGGGAGACGGTCATGCCGCAATCCCTTCTCTTCCATTCTCCTCTCGGGATCTTGGGCATGCATACGCACACGTGCCCGGCGTGAGTTTTAAGCCACCAGGTCCGGGACGCGAACCGCAGTCGACTACGTGGGAGTCCAGCGACATAGCCATTACGCTAACAGAAACAGTATGGTTTTAAATATTTTTGAGAAAATATTTACATGCCAACTACTCAAATAGTTGAAAAGCAAATGCCCAGCACACAAGTTACACATAAACTTTCTCAATTCAGCCCTGCCCAAGTATTCTATGATATACCATCTGCTAGCAAAGATCAGTCTCTTTTGCTTCCTTCAAAGTCTTTCTCAAAATAATCCTCTGGTGTTGCTCTTCTGCAATCTCTACTGATTATAATGCAGGGCTAGAAAAGTCCAGATCATTTTATGTTATAAATTCTTTCATATATCTTCTCTAACACTCTCTGCCAGGCAGAACTACTTATGGTACTAGGCCATCTTTCTAAGAGCTTCTTTGGCTTACTTGAGATCCACCTTAGTTCCACAGTTTTCTGATTAATCTTCAAGTATGACATTTCAGTCAAAGCCCTGTCCAATAATGAATATGTCCAATTTCTGATTCAATGCAACAAGCATTATTAAACTTATACAAATAACTCTTATGTCACAAAATAAGAATACTTCCAAATTTTTCTAATTCAAGAAGGGTCAGGAAGGAAGAAAAGTTAATGTTTCCATTTAAAAAAACAAACAAGAAAAATATTTTAACAAATTGCTGAACTTATCAACAACTCAGAAGAAAGTAAAATGCTTAAATTGGGAAAAGAAAGCATAGTAAAAAAATCATTAATGTTTTACTCAAAAGTCATAAAATTCTGTTTCACTAGTTCAGTCTTATGTTCAAACTCTCTTCTGTTGAATATGCAACGTTACTGTGGTCCTATCTTTCTGTTTAAATCCAGGAAGATAACATTCAATTTTATTGATATTTCTTGTTCCTAGCATTAAATGGGTCATTTTCTTAGCTGCCTTTTGTTCTTGTATTTCTATATGTGTCTTCAGTTTTCCTGGTAGAGCACTCCTTGGAGCAAGTCTGCTATTAGTTAATTCTTTCAGGTCTTGTTTATCGGAGAATGTTTTTATCCTTTCTTTCCACATGAAAGATAATCTTGCTGGTATGTTTTTGGTTGAAACTGTTTTTCACTTAACACTTTGAATATATGTTCCCATTCTTTCCTTGTTCACATTGTTTCTGATAAGATGTCAGAGGTTAGCCTGGTTGCATAACCTTTATAAGTAACCTGATGTTACTCTCTTGCCAATTTTAGTATCTCGTTTTTGTAGATTTGGCCAGTCTTGCTATGATCTGCCTTGGAGAAGATCTTCCTGGGTTGATTCTATTAGGGATCCTTTGTATTTCTTGGGTCTAGATATTTGCATGCCTCTCTAGATTTGGAACGTTTTCTTCCAAGATTTCATGGACTAGATTATCAATGCCCATATTAGTTTCCTCACCTCCTGGAATACCGACTATCTGGATGTTTGAGCACTTAATGCTATCTAGTATTTCTCATATAGTATTCTCATTTTGGGGGTTATTTTCTCAGTTTTTTTAGTTGTTTTTTCTAGACCAGAGGTTTTGCCTTCAACATCCAAGATTTGATTTTCTGCATGGACTAATCTGCTTTTAATATTTTTGAGAGAGGTTTTGATTTCCTGAATAGCAGCCTTCATCTCTAGTAGCTCCATTTGATTCTTTTTTATGGTATGTATTTCCTCTTTCAGATAATGGAAGAACATCAACACCTCCTGGAACTCATTATCTCTTTTCCCCTGCATCTTCTAGAGTTCATTATCTCTCAACTCTTGCATCTCGTTTAGTTTTGTCACTATGAATATTCTGAATTCTGTGTCAGACATTTCCATGAGTTCTACTGTACTGTCTGTGCATAATGAGGGATTATTCTTTTCCCTGAGGGGAAAGCTATTTTCTTGGTTTCTCATGTTTCTTGTGCCTCTGCAGTGGATTCTGGTCATTCTGTGACAAAATTTCTCCTTTACTTGTCTGAATATTTTGGGAATCTAGAAGATGAAGTTTAGAGCATAGCTTCCCTGAACCGGCCAGGACACACCTCAGCCTTAAAATGGCTTCTTGTCTGAATATTTCAGGAGTCTAGAAGATGAAGTCTGGAATTCTTTTTTTAAAGTCATGTAGGTTAATATTGTTGTGGGAAACATAAACCTCATATCCTTGGATTTATGGATTAATGATTTTTGTATAAGAATTCTGGAGCAAAATTATCTAGCCCAAGTCTTCCTACACCTATCCCTGCAAAATATCAATATTTTTAAAAAATTATTTTATTTAAGATTATTTATTTATGTATTTATTTATTTTAATTTGACAAGAAAGGGGCAGAGCAAGCAAGGGAGAGAGAGAGAAAGTGAGAAAACAAGCCACCAGGTCCAGGATTCCAACTGTGGTCAGCCATGTGGGAGTCCAGTGTCCCTAACCACCACACCACCTGCCAGCCCTAAAATACTAAGAACGTAACTTTTAGCAGCCTTTAGATTACGCCTTTCTACTAAAATTCAATCAGTTAAAAAAATGAATTAGAGTGTAGTGAATTTCTTGCCAATATATTATATTTCAATACTTCAAGTATTAAGAGTTTGCTAGTTAGAAATGATGAGTTTATAATATATTGAGATTAAATAGTTATAATACAGTAAAATGTGTCTTTGACATCCTGATTTTTTTCCTTTATTTATGTACACAGTAGTAGAATTACTAGATTGTAAGATAGTTCTATTTTTAGCTTGTCAAGGAAACTGCTTTTCATAATTTTCTGCACTAATTTAGTTTCCAGTCGACAGAATACAGTATTTCATCTTCCTCACATCCTCACCAACGTGTTATCTCTTGCCTTTTTGATGATAGCCATCCTTCTGCGTGCGTAATGATATTTCATTGTGGGTTTGTTTTGCATTTCCCTGATGATCAGTCACATTAAGTATCTTTTCATAAACTCAATATTCATTGTTGTGCTATCTTTGGAAAAAATGTATATTCTGATTCTTTGCCCATTTTTTAATGGACTTGTTTTCCTACTATTGAGTTGTAGAATTCTCCTTTTGGAAATGAATCAATTATCAGACATTTGGTTGAAAAAAAGCCAAGTTTAGAAAACTCAGGAAGATCATCTCAGGTTTGTCTTATATAATAATCTATGGTCTATTCTACTATCTTGGGAAATAAAAACACAGGGACAGGCTTTTTTCAAAATATAAATTTGCTCTATTGATATATTCATAATTTCCATTACAACATAAATATCATGAACTTCAAAATTTTGTGGGATAATGTAATTAAAGTATGAATTTACTTTTAGGAGAAAGTATATTGAAATCCATCCATAGTTGTTTATTTTTATAATACTCATTTTTTTAAATTAATTTCTTGAAGACTGCTTGTATATTAAGGAAGTGATGATATAAGTTAACCACAAAATAAACACTTCTCTTTTTACCTAAGGAGGGGACAAATGGAATTATATTAAGAGTGAAATGTGGAGAAAATAATAAAAAAATTAAATATAAAAACGATGAACATAAACTCTCTTGCTCCAAGAGTTACTTAACCTCAAATGGTTCTATAATCTCTGACCTATACATAAAAATAAGATTGTCAGTAAAATAAAATATTTGATTCTTATTTGGTAATTTGGTGAAGAAAATAATATGTCAGCTCTATGGTAGAAAAATTATGGCAGAAAAATTGCCATTGAATATAAAACATGGGATAAAATTTATAAATTGCAGATGATGGATAAGAGTGGGCAACAGAATTCTTTCCATAGATTCTTACAAATTTTGAAAATTTTGGTAAGTAATTTTCTGAGTTTTCACGGAGATGTAGCTGGATGAAGAGACTTAGTTCTACTGTGGCAGTCCATCCCACCAACTGATTTTAACTATATACTCTGGAGAAAATAGAGATGAGGAAGAGGAAGATTGAAAAGAAGATGAAGAAAGGAAGGAAGAAGGAGAAGAGAGGAAAAGAGAAAAGTCAGAGAGGAAGAGGTAGGTATCTGAGGGATGTGAAATATAAACAAAGCAGGCAGATTTTGGAGGGGATTCAAGACAAAGATGGAGAAAGAAAAGAATGGAGTGAATTTTTTACCCCTGTAATGCCCCAGTATAGGCAGGAGGAGGCTAGATCTCCAATAGAAATCCTTTCATCTGTCTAGCCAGAATATCTAGCAGCAAATGTACTTGTAGAACAAAGCTGAGGGAGAAATCTTAGCAAGGAAAAAGCTGTTTCTCAGAATTTTCTCTAATTTTGAATGCAAATTCTTACAAATATTCATCTAAACCCTGAAGTGTGATGCATAGACTGATCCTACAAAAGCAAAGCAAGATGTAAAACATTGATTTGAGATTTAAATCACTGTTTATGTAAAACAACAATTGAAATGTGAAGCAGAGTTTTTTATTTACCTAAACAAGTCAGGATAGCTAAGATTAAAAAAATAAAGAATGACAAGTGCTGGTGAGGCTGTGGAGAAAAGGAAAGTTTCCTACAATGTTAGTGGGAATGTAAATTAGTACAGCCACTGTAGAGAACAATATGGAATTCCTCAAAGACCTACAAATAGACTTTTACCATATGATTCATCAGTTCCACTCCCAGGTATCTACCCAAAAGATAAGAATACACTCAGTTGCACATCCATGTTTATAATGGCATTATTCACTATTGCTAAGACATGGAACCAACCCAAATATCCATGAAGAAATGAATGGATTGAAAAAGTGTAATACATATACACTATGGACCACTACTCAGCCATAAAAAAGAGACACTAACATTTGATAGAAAGTGTACAAATATGAAAGATTTATTGCTAAGCAAAGCAAGTCAGATTATGAAAGAGAGGCATTGTATGTCCTCAATACATACATCTTTTTCTCTTCCTTTTTGGCAAGTATATTCACCCTCTGGCAAATTATAAAAATAATAAATAGAGCATAAGAAGTCTATGGGACAATATTGAAATGTCTAAAATTATGCAGTTCTGGAAATAAAGAAAAATATTTTAAAAATTAATGACCACTTTGAAATACAAACATGGTATAATAAATGTTATGGCAGAAATGGAAAGATCCAAAGATATGATAGTATGAAGGATAAATGTATATACCAGAATCTACAAAGGAGGAGACAACAATTTGTATTTCTCATATCTCAAATCAGAAACCACAGAAGTCATAAAATAAGTATTAGGTTGTCAGAAAAGTTATGATGTGTTTTTTTCTATATTTTCTATGCAAAAATATGTCATAACTTTTCTGACAACCCACTAGTTAAAATCAATTAATTAAATAAAAAAAACCCCTGCTCACCTAGAACTGTGTCAAGTGAAATTTCCTTTAAGAATGCAAGCAACATAAAAATAGAGGCAAACTAAGACAATTAATCACCAACAGACCTGCTCTTATGAGAAATACCAAAAGCTATCATAGAGGAGTAATCCCAGAAACTAATTTCTTCACCAGTGAAAGAACACCAGAAATCATAAATATCTGTGTATAGAATTGTTTCCCCCTACAGTTCTTTTAAATATATATATATATATATAAGAGAAAGCTTTAAAGGACATTTCTGGGAAAACTGGAAAATTTTGAATATGGACGGATATTAGATAATATTGATTTTTTGTTAATTTTTTGCATAGGATAATAGTATCATGATGAAGAATTTGCATATATACATATGTTGAAGTGTTAAAGGAATATGGGGTTGAGAAAGTGGGGGGTTGAGAGAAAGCACACACAAATGTGGCACATTACTAATTAGTGCAACTATATAAAGAAGTTAAAGCTGTTTGTTCTGTTTTTATAATTTTTCAAACTAAATAGTTGTAGGAGAAAATTAACACTTTGAAAATTAATTCTTTTAAATTCCTATCACATTTGGAATAAACTTTTGGAAAGTGGTGGGGAAGTGAGCTTAACATATCTGAAGACCTGAATTTTTTCTTTTGTAAAAAAAAAAAGTTTATTTCTTATATGAGCAAGAGAGTCAGAGAAAAAGAGTGACAGGACAGAGAAGACATCATCCCCAATAAGATGCTTATGCCACAATCCACCCCCCAGTTTCAGCCAGCCCCAGATCATAGGCACTGCATTTGCCAGCATACTTAGGAAGGTCTCTGAACATGAACTCGGAACCTTTCCACGTGAGCCAGCCTTGCAAAACAGAGCATTTTACCACTGTGTCACCCTCTGACCCAAAGACCTGAAAGATTTCTACTGAGCCTACAGATTATTAGATAATGATGAAAGTGGGCCAAGATAAGGATGAAAATGTAGGAAAGTAATCTGACTCCAAGCAAAGCATTTTAGAAACATTTTTTCATGAGTTCAATGTGAAGACAATAGAAAAATTTTAAAGTGAGGTGACATGACCTATTTTATGTTTTAAGAAACTCACTCTGGCTGCCCTAAAGATATAGATTTGTGAGGTTAAGATTAGAATCAAGGAGATGAGTTAGAAGATATTGAACTAGTGTTACATGAGCAATAATTGCAGATATGATGTGACTGGTCATTTTGCAAATGGAGCAATTGTTCTGGCTAGGTATATATTTTAGATATAAAGTGACAGAGTTGCTAATTAATTAATTACATCAGATTAAAAGGGAAGAGGAAAATATCTACGATAACACTGAATAATTGAGTGCATGAAGGTGTCTTTGACCGGGTTGAGGCATCTCTGAAATGAAATAGTCTGTCAAAGCACTAGCATGGGATGTCCCTACAACAGTTTGATCTGGGCCATTATATATTTGAAATGTCTATTAAGCATCCACATGGAAATGGCAGGTGGGCCATTTCATGGCCCATTCCATGAAACTGGAATTCTTGAAAAGACCAAGACAATGAAACTTTGGAGATGTTACTTCCTAGATATTATCAAAGTTGTAAGACTGCATGTAATTACCTGAAAACAGGGAGTAGATACAAAAAGGAGGAGACTGAGAAAGAGCCCTTACCAGGATCAGCAGTTAGGGTAATGGCTATGTCGTTGGACTCCCACGTAGTCAACCACAGTTTGCATCCCAGACTCAGTGGCTTAAACTCACATCAGGAACATGTGCGTGCATGCCCAAGATCCAGAGAGGAGAATGGAGGAGGATTGTGGTGTGGCCATCCCCCTGAGGGGTGATTTCTTGCTTTCTGTCTCTCTGTCTCTCTCTGTCTGTCTGGTGAGCACATGTGCCCTATAGCAAAAACTTCTCCAAAAAAAGAAAACAAATAAGAAAGAGCCTTAGCAAGACAGAAGGAAAACCAAAAAGGGTTGCATTATATATGACAATAGGACAAAATTTTAAAAAAAAAGTGATCAGCTGATCAAATGAGAATGATAAAGAAGTTATGAGCAGGGAAATGTTTATTAGATGAGACAATCTTATTGCTGTTTTACTCTGTCATGGAGTCTTAGAGCAAAGACAACAAGACTGAATTGAACAGATTAAAGAAACATTATCACATGAGAAAATAGGGACAAAAGGATTAATATTTAGAGTAGAAAATGGACTTTTCATTGCAATTAGACAAATCCCAAATATCCTACAATGGCCTACCAGGCCTTAGGTGGTCTACTCTCCCCACCTTTCTGAATAATTTCCTTTCTCCTCCATTTCTCTATCCTGTTGGAATTTGGGGACACACACACATATGTCTAGCATGTTTTTCAAGCCAGAATTCAAATCACAATGGGCCATGTAGGACCTGACTCACTTTACCTCGGGGCTATGGGGCTGGCCTGGTAAGGGATTCTTTACCTAAGCAAAAAGCATCTGGCTATTTTAAAGAGGTATTTGATTTGACTACTTGCGAGATCTAAAAAAAAACTAATACAAAAATAAATAAAAGCTAAAAAACTAATAAAACCATCTCCTATTTTCATTAAAAGCAAGTTCATGTAGTCATTATTATCACTGATGTTTTTGTGGAAGAGTAACATGACACTAATAAATAATGCATATTTTCTTAAGGTAATTTATTCTGTGAGGGAGAGTATGTGACATAGTACCCCAAATCAACAGGGTCCTGATGCACCCCTAACTTTACCCAGCCAAGATCATGAGCATATATGTGCCCAGGATACTTAGGGAAGTCTCTGGATGAGAACTAGTAACCTTCCCATGCCAGCCAGTCTCACAGGACACAGTGTTTTACTGCTGCTCCACTATCTAACTCTTAAATAATACCTTACTCTAAATTTTACTCCTCCCAAAATAAATAATTACTCTCTCCCATTAATTCTTTATAAGCCTCTAGCAAAAGAAAATGTATTATCTACAGTTATCTTTTCATGAAACATAACCAAACAAAAATAAAATTGAAATAGAGAGAAATACAGCTTTTACTAGGCCTCTTATTTATATAAGCTTTTATTATAAAATACAAGATTAATGCTTGAGATAAACTCTGTGTTATTAAATGTGTTCTTCAGCAATGCTACCAAACACTATTCATTAAAGAATATACTAATATCATTAACAACAAAAAGAATATAGGAAGTTGTAATGGGAGAGAAAGAGGAAAGGAGAGAAAGATTACATTTTTTTCTACTTCTGCATTCTGTGGATAAGGGAACATTTTGTTCCTGATATGCATTTTAAAACCCCTTTGGCAATTGTTCTTTCACGGGCAATCTACCAATATTCAAGCATTTTATGGTTTTCAATACCCTCCAAAAGAAACAGATTCCTTTAAACCATTATGTTCTTCAAAAGAGGTTAGTCCCTTCACAGTCCCCTGCTTGGCTCTGGACGTAGTTAAAACAAGATAAAAAAAGAGCAGAATTTAGGACGATGGATTTGATACACCTATTAAAGTCAAACCAGATGGTCCCCTGCCTGCTTTCTAGCCCATGTGGCTCATCCTCAAATGGTTTTACTCTCAAGCTTAAAATCTTCCTTTTGCTTCTCAGGACTTATAAAATAAAACCAATCCCTATGAGAGTCCACAGAGTTCTGCACCACCCAGTCCCAGCTTCACTTCTGCATCATCTCTTACAGCCTGTTTCACTAGACTCTGGATACTTCGTTTTCTTCCCTTTCCACAAATGCCCATTTGGTTCCCTCTCTGGCTATTCACATTGGGTGTTCTTGCCTCGCAGTATTCACGCTCTGCTTGGGGCATTTTCATTCATGATTTCACATCCTAACACCTTTTTCTATTGCAGGCTTGGGATCAGATGTACCTCCTCAACAATAGTTTTCCTGGGACCAGCAGTTAGCGTAATGGCTACGTTGCTGAACTCCCATGTAGTCAACCGTGATTCGAGTCCCCCATGGCTTAAACTCACGCCAGGTGCTTGTGCGTGCGTGTCCAAGATCCCGAGAGGAGAATGGAGGAGAAGGGATTGTGGCGTGGCCATCCCACCTGGGGGGTGATTTCTCTCTATCTCTCTGTCTCTCTGTCTTTCTGGTGAGCACACACAGCCTATAGTAAAAACCTCTCCAAAAGAAAAGAATAGTTTTCCTATTACTATGTCTAAAACACTGCCTTCTTTAGTCATTCTCTCTGTACTCCACTACTCACCTTGGTTTTCTCTGTGATCCCAGAAGCTTTTTTTTTTTTTTTTTTGACCCCAGAAGCTTTTTGAAATATTCCAGAGTGTGCATGAACAAGAGAGAGAGAGAGAGAGAATCTTCAATTGGTTAGGATCACCCTGCAAACTTTTTTCTCCATTTCTCCATTCTGTCAGGATTTGGGGAGTGCATGCACACACATCCAATGTGTTTTAAGATTAATGCTTGAGATAAACTCTGTGTTATTAAATGTGTTCTTCAGCAATGCTACCAAACACTATTCATTAAAGAATATACTAATATCATTAACAACAAAAAGAATATAGGAAGTTGTAATGGGAGAGAAAGAGGAAAGGAGAGAAAGATTACATTTTTTTCTACTTCTGCATTCTGTGGATAAGGGAACATTTTGTTCCTGATATGCATTTTAAAACCCCTTTGGCAATTGTTCTTTCACGGGCAATCTACCAATATTCAAGCATTTTATGGTTTTCAATACCCTCCAAAAGAAACAGATTCCTTTAAACCATTATGTTCTTCAAAAGAGGTTAGTCCCTTCACAGTCCCCTGCTTGGCTCTGGACGTAGTTAAAACAAGATAAAAAAAGAGCAGAATTTAGGACGATGGATTTGATACACCTATTAAAGTCAAACCAGATGGTCCCCTGCCTGCTTTCTAGCCCATGTGGCTCATCCTCAAATGGTTTTACTCTCAAGCTTAAAATCTTCCTTTTGCTTCTCAGGACTTATAAAATAAAACCAATCCCTATGAGAGTCCACAGAGTTCTGCACCACCCAGTCCCAGCTTCACTTCTGCATCATCTCTTACAGCCTGTTTCACTAGACTCTGGATACTTCGTTTTCTTCCCTTTCCACAAATGCCCATTTGGTTCCCTCTCTGGCTATTCACATTGGGTGTTCTTGCCTCGCAGTATTCACGCTCTGCTTGGGGCATTTTCATTCATGATTTCACATCCTAACACCTTTTTCTATTGCAGGCTTGGGATCAGATGTACCTCCTCAACAATAGTTTTCCTGGGACCAGCAGTTAGCGTAATGGCTACGTTGCTGAACTCCCATGTAGTCAACCGTGATTCGAGTCCCCCATGGCTTAAACTCACGCCAGGTGCTTGTGCGTGCGTGTCCAAGATCCCGAGAGGAGAATGGAGGAGAAGGGATTGTGGCGTGGCCATCCCACCTGGGGGGTGATTTCTCTCTATCTCTCTGTCTCTCTGTCTTTCTGGTGAGCACACACAGCCTATAGTAAAAACCTCTCCAAAAGAAAAGAATAGTTTTCCTATTACTATGTCTAAAACACTGCCTTCTTTAGTCATTCTCTCTGTACTCCACTACTCACCTTGGTTTTCTCTGTGATCCCAGAAGCTTTTTTTTTTTTTTTTTTGACCTCTGAAGCTTTTTGAAATATTCCAGAGTGTGCATGAACAAGAGAGAGAGAGAGAGAGAATCTTCAATTGGTTAGGATCACCCTGCAAACTTTTTTCTCCATTTCTCCATTCTGTCAGGATTTGGGGAGTGCATGCACACACATCCAATGTGTTTTTCAAGCCACTGTGACTGGATCTGAACCTTGGTGGACCAAGTGGAATCTGACTCTCAATGCACAGAACTGAACCACTGTACTTCAGGGCCCACCCAAAACGTGGCCATTTTTAATATTTATCAGCTTGTTTCTATTCTTTCTCCTCCCACCAGAATCACAGCTCCTGTGATTGTTTACTAAACATTTAATTTGGTGCTCAAGAAATGAATAAACGAATTAAAAGACACATAGAAATCAAACAACTTCACCTTCAATTTCGCACTCAGAGTATTCTCAAAGTTTGAGGAGTAATATCTATCCCTGAGGTGGTATGTGTGCAAGTATGTTTACATAATACTGGCTTTAAGTAAATCCATGAAACATATTTTTCCTAAGATTTTAACATAAAAATTATTTTTTTTTCTTTTTTTGGAGAGGTTTTTGCTACAGAGCACATGTACTCACCAGAAAGACAGAGAGAGACGGAGAGACAGAAAGTGAGAAATCACCCCCCAGGGGGGATGGCCACGCTGCAATCTCAACTCCTTCATTCTCCTCTCGGGATCTTGGGCACGCACACACATGTGCCTGGCATGAGTTTAAGCCACAGGATCCGGGACTCGAACCACAGTCGACTACATGTGAGTCCAGTGACATAGTCATTATGCTAACTGCTGTTCCCAACATAAAAATTCTTCACTCACTACATACATCTCTTTTTTACTACACATCTCTTATTTATTGAAATTAACTACATATTATATGTATCATTTTTGTGATTAAAATATCAATGACAATAAAGAAATATAAATGCTATCACAATGAGCATTAGAAATTAAGAAAAAAAATTTGTACACTGTAAAGATGCATAGTGACTAAATGCACATTTAAGAAATCTTTAAAAATTTAAAATAAAGGGAACCAGCAGTTAGCGTAATGGCTATGTCGCTGGACTCCCACCTAGTCGACCGCGGTTCGCATCCCAGACCTGGGGGTCTAAAACGCATGCCAGGCGCGTGTGCGTGCGTGCCCAAGATCCTGAGAGGAGAATGGATGAGAAGGGATTGCGGTGTGACCATCCCCCCTGGGGGGTGATTTCTCGCTTTCTGTCTCTATGTCTCTCTCTGTCTGTCTGGCGAGCACACGCGCCCTATAGTGAAAATCTCTCCAAAAAAAAAAAAAAATTTTAAATAAAGAGTATGATTAAAAGCAAAGGTTGAGGTGGAGAATAAAGAGGAGACACAGTAATATTTTTCTAGTCTCTCTTACTATACTTTTATTGGCAGGGGAATAAAAACACACACACACACACACACACACACACATATACACACATTTATATATGAAGTATACATACATATTTCCATACAGATTTTATGAAACTATCATTGAATGAAACTAGGTGATTTAAGAAAAATTAACATTTTTAATAACTACTCAATGTTTTTAAACGTTCCACCTTTAAATGACTATATAATTTTAAATGACACTGAAAGCAATTTTGTGGTAAAAGAAAACAAATCATGTCCTTTTCTTAAAAATATTCTGTACATTAGTTACACAAATCATTATCAAACATCTTTTAATGCTGGCTTAGTATTATGTAACTGATAACACTCTATAGTTGTCATTAGTTCAAATTATAAGTAGAAGAGATAAAAATTTATCTCAACTCTAATTGTAATCATCAACAGCACAAGATTGGTTCTAATTTTTCTTTTTTTGCAATTTAAATATTTATTAAACAAAGTAAATACAACAAAAAATATATTAAAAGTTCAACATTACTGGATCCCTCCTGAACTATCTATTCTGAGAATAAGTGTTTTGTAAAACTTTCTAATGATAAGGAAAATCATAAAAATTCAGCAGATGTAAAGACATTCTTCTCTATCTCCTTTATACCTGAGACACTCAGAACATTAAGACTGAAGAAAGGCACCAAGGAACCGAAATCGAGGTCAAAGAGTTTTTCTAGGATTGATCAAAGAAAAATAAATCATAGTCCTTTAGGATTAGGCTTTGGGGGTTTGTTGTCCTTTTAAATAAAAATCAGATAAATTGAATTTATCATTTACAATTTGATCTCTCTGGCTGTGCCTCTAACTCAAGCCACCCTCTGTGCTCAGTCTTGCCAGTCTCTGCAAAAATACAACTATTATGCCAACATGGGCACTGCCTCCTTTCTTTTACTCAGAGTTTGTTCTCTTCTGGAATTTCTACTTTAATTTTTTTTTATTTACATGCTATCACTGTGCATCCTTATACACATTATCAACAGATACCTTTTCATTTTGTGTACCTTAAATGTTCTTTCTTCCCTGACTCCCTCCTGCTCCCCACTTCCCACCACTTCCTATACTGTTTCTAGTACCTACAGTCCCCTCCCCACACTTTCATGCCTTCAAGACTTTCAGTTTGGGCCGTAGAGTGCCATACAGTACAAGGACTCCTGCTTTCTTTAAAAAAAAAATTTCCTTATGATTATTATAAATTTCTATATTATATCTAATTATATGTACCTTTACCGTGTATTACATTTCTTTTTCCAACACGATTACCATGCATATCAGTCAAGACAAAGATATTACTATCCATATCATCCCAAAGGTCTGCGATGGGTGTTGACGCAATGTGATTTCTACACAGTGATCTGAATGTCAAAATGAGAACTCCTGCTATACGTTTACTTCTGCCTGGCTTTTTTCTCTCTGCTCTGCCAGGTTGCCACCTGAAAAGGACTGTTCACTTGGCTTTTGATTGCTACATTGCCCCAGACATTTCTTCAAATCATGATTGTCTCATGCCCTGTGGTCTCAGACCATGTTTGGCTCACAGGTTCAGCAAGAGCTTTAATTTCATCAGGGAGGGAAAATTAGTTACAATTAAACCCTAAGGTGATGAAATAATAAAATTTAAAGGTGAAGCAATCATTACTATTATTTTCAAAAAAAAAAAAAAAAAAACAGTAGCATTTAGTGTAATTCTTCCTTTTGGTCATTGTGGGCTAAATTAGGTAAAATCTGTCAAATGGAAAAGGTGAAATTTGAAAAATACGGAAGGATAGAATGAAGTCAAACATAAAAGAGAAACAATGCACGTTGGATAGAGGCAAATAAACCAGCCAAGTCATAGCATGAACAAAACACATCCAACATGGTTGTGGAAGAGCAGCCACTTTAAAGTTGTAAAGGCACATTTGACCAGTTTATGAAGCATTTTGAAATCTGAGTTTTTGATCCTCTTGTAAATCAATTCATGGTTATTCCAAATGATTGTCTACAGACCATCTGACTCAAACTCATGACATTAACCTACCATGTCAGAAACTCTGAGACTGAGAGTTAACGAGTTTATTCTTGTTCTAGAAAAACAGCAAAAACAACAAAAACCTAGAGTAATTATTTTAAGACCTTTTCTCTTAGCAGTTAATCATCATGTTTTGAAACTTAGTATATAGAATAAATAAACACTCTATTTTCATGGTATGTGTGTGTGTGTGTGTGTGTGTGAGCGTGTGCACTGGTATGTATGAACACCATTAAGTAATACACTCTTGGAACTTCTAATTCTAATGCCCTTGGTCATTAAAAAACCATTACTGTAGCTAACAGGAGAATCACAAAGGGATGTTATGATGGCTGTGAGAGTTTTAGAAAATTAACCAATAATTAGGGTGTGAAACAGATTTGGAGCTCAAAAGACACAAGATTTAAGAAAAACAGCTGAGAATTAATGTAACAGATATTAATTTGACACTTTCAAATCAAATATGCAAGAAAGCCAAGTGACTTTAAGCTCTTTGAATTAATTAAATTTGACTTTAAGGACCCTGGAGTATCTATCCACTAGTAAATTCAATCTTAATCAACATTAGACATCTGTTTCCAACCTGTCCTATGTAGGTGGGAATGTCCTAGAATATAAAGTAGAGTAGTACTTACAGGAAAATCTCTCTGATTTGGCTCCACTCATACCACTGCCAATACGCTTACTGAATAAGTCCACATGGTGCCTGTCTTATTCAATTATAGTGTTGCTAAACAGAAATAACTGAGACCAAGTGATTTATAAAGACTAGAAGTTTTTTGGCTCATGAGTCTGGTGGTTGGAAAGTCCAAAAGCATGGGGCATGGCATCTGGCTGGCTTCTGGTACAGTCACAACATGGCCAAGTCAGCAGCCATGTGCAGAGAGAAGGAGAGGGAAAAGAAAAAGACTTTTCCACTGCTTATGTTTGTCTGTTCCATGCTCCCTACTAATTGGATGGTGCCCAGCCGCATTAAAGATGGGTCTTCCTCTCTATTTTCCTACTTACACAAGGGGTTTACCCACATTGAAGGCAGGTCTTCTTGTGAAGGTTTCCCCACCTCCCAGTGCAATTATACTAGTGATCAAATAGCAAAACATGAACCTTTGAAGGACAAATGGAAAGCCTTCCTCTTCTCCCTTCCTACCCCAAAGTCTTTCCCT
>NW_006205542.1:4388698-4403910 GCF_000334495.1 Tupaia belangeri chinensis
TACTATAAAAATCACTTATAGGCATCTACTTTGTGGCTACCTTTGTGGACAATAATTGGGGAAAATTATTAGACTAACAAAATTGTTTTAATAGAAAATCTGAAGAATGAGATGGCAGTAGAAGGGATCTGAAAAGCTTTGATATATTCCTGGGAATCTAGAGGAGGCCATGCATGTGTAAGGAAACACTTATGACTAGGGTTTCTGGCATTCTCATCTGAGAGTTCTCCAAGTTCTCACTTCAGACAGACATTGAGACTCATGCAATGAGGAAGTGAATAGGTAGAGCTGTCAACTCTCAGTGTTAAAGATTGCTGAAAATGCATAATGAATATTTCAAAGATAGATAAACTTAATGGTTGGAGATATTTAAAGACATTCACTTAACTAGTAGGTAAATATAAAAAGTAGTATAATAAACTTGTTCTTTTAAAATTTTTAAAAAAATTTATTTTACATTCATTCACTGAGCATTATCACAGCATACAAAATGTGATTTCACAGAATACACTGTATAGTGGCTTAATCATACATGTTATCATTGACAAATAATATTCCACTTATTGTTTCATATATATGTATATATGCATGTACATATACATATATACATATATTTCCCCCTTTTTCTCATCCTCTGCCATTTCCTACCCTTTTCCCACACCAGTATCTATAGTTGTTTTCCATTCTTTTTCATTTTCCTCACATTTTATTAATTTACAAAATATCTTAATTAATTTAACTACTTTCAATAGCAAGTTCAGCTGATATATACATATGTGTGAACACATGTCTGACTTTAGGCATGAAACTCTGAGTAGAATGAATATACCATAAAGTAGCACCTAGTTGATGCTATATAGCTTACATCAGTCATTAAATAAATATTTTAAATATATTTTTTAATTTCAAGAAAAGCAGTTTTAGCTTTAATAAATCAAAATTTTAAAAATGCTAAAAGAACTTTACTTTAAACTTAAAGCCAGGAAACAGGTTAGGATTCTGTTCAAAGAGTAAGTACATGAACCTATCAGCAATTCAAGACAAGACAAAAATCCTTAAATCTGGAAAACAAAGCATAGAAGAAAATCAGTAATGTTTTAGTCAAAAGTCATAAGATTCTATCTCACCAGTTCAGTCTCATGTACTTAGTCTATCTTCTGTTGTTCTCTGATCTTCCCATTTAAACTTTGGAAGTTAACGTTAACTCCAGACTTCTCCCTACCATTAAGTTGGCCATTTTCTTAGTTGTTTTTGAACACTTATTTCTGTGTGTCTGTATTTAGTTTTCTTGGTATAGTACTTTCTTCAGAACTTCTTGGAGAGTTTATCTGGTGTTGGTAAACTCTTTCAGGTTTTGTTTATATGAGAATGTTCTTTTCTTTTCTCCCATATGGAGGATAATCTTGCTAGGTACAATATTCTTGGTTGAAATTATTTTTCCCTTAACACTTTGAATATATTTTTCCATTCTTTCCTTGCTCACATTGTTTCCAATGAGAGGTCTGCTGTTAGCCTGTTGGGATATCCTTTGTAGGTAACTTGACGTTTCTCTCTTTACAATCATAGCATCTTGTCTTTGTCTGTGGTTTTGGTCAATCTGGCTATAGTGTATTTTGGAGAAGATATTCTTGCATTGATTCTATTTGGGGTCCTTTATATTTCTTAGGACTGGGTCTTTGAATGCCTCTCTATGTTCAGAAAGTTTTCTTCCAGGATTTCATGGAATAGATTATCAATGACCATATTAGTCTCTTCACCTTCTAAGATACCAATTATACAGATGTTTAGACCTTTAATGTTATCTAGTCTTTCTTGTATATTATTTTTTTTTTTGGAGGCTATTTTCTCAGTCTTCATAGTGGATTTTTCTAGGCCAGTGATTCTGTCTTTCATACTTGAGATTCAATCTTCTGTATAATCTAGTCTGCTTTTAATACCTTCAAGGGACGTTTTGTTTCCTGTATTACAACCTTCATCTCTAATAGCTCCATTTGATTCTTTTTTATGAAGCACATTTCTGCTTTCAAATCATGTAAGAATTTCCTCACTTCCTGGAGCTCATCTTCTCTTTTCTTTTGCATCTTCTGGAATTCATTGTCTCTCTTCTCCTGCATCTCTGTTAGCTTTGTCACTATGAGTATTCTAAATTCTTTATCTGACATTTCCATGAGTTCCATTGTACTATCAATAGATGAAGAAGAGTTATTATTTTCCCTTGTAGGAGAGGTATTTTCTTGCTTTCTCATATTTCTTGTGCCCCTGCAGTGATTTCTGGTCATCTGATGGGTGTACATTTTCATTTTTTCCTAATTCTTGAAGTTCAATCTGAGCGAAGGTATGCAGAAGGAGGTGATTTGCAATCTCTTTCTTTTTTCTTTCTTTCTTTTTTTTTTTTGGAGGTTTTTGTTATAGGGTGTGTGTGCTCGCCAGAAAGACAGAGAGAGACAGAGACCAAAAGTGAGAAATCTCCCCCCAAGGGAGATGACCACACCACAATCCCTTCTCCTCCATTCTCAGGATTTGGGGCACGCATACACATGTGCCCAGCGTAAGTTTAAGCTACTGGGTCCCGGCCTCAAACCACGGTCGACTATGGAAGTCTGAGAACATAGCCATTACATCATCTTCTGGTCTTTGATCTGCAATCTCATTTCCATTCCAATTTTCACCATTTGTGCATCAGATTCAGTGGGAATTGAGGAATATTCTGACCCCAATAGTATTCAGATGTTTAGATACTGTTCACTTAGACCTGTCCAGACACTCCTCCGTGCATGGAGGTTGAGCAGCCAAGGGATGAAGGTAAAAGAAAAAGGAAAAGAAAACAGAAGGAGGGAAGAGAAACAGAGAAAGGAAGAAAAGGAGAAAGACAGAAAGAAAGAAAGAAAGAAAGAAAAAGAAAAGACAGTAATTTTTTTATATTTTAATTTTTAAAAGCAAAAAATGAAAACTGCCTAGTGCACGTGCTTGCCACACAAAAGCAATATTTCACAGCTCAAGTTTAGTAGCCATCTTAGAAGGGCTTGGGTTTTAGCCACTCCTAAATGGGAGAGGGAAAAAGGCAAGAATTAGCAAGATAAAGGAAGGTATGAGAGCCCAGAAAATACTTTACCTTTAACAAAATTAAAAGACAAAGAGAAAAAAAGAAAAAAGAAAAAAAAAGACACAGAGAGACAAAGACAGAGAGAGAGAGAGCAAAGCATACAGAAGGTTGCCCTACTATTTCTAGAAATGGATCTGGAGGATGAAGTCTCAATAGAAAATCTTCATTTTTAGTCCCTGAAAGCAGTATTTCACAGATCAAGTTCAGTAGCCATCTCAGAAGGAAAAATCTTTGTTTTTTAATGCATAATTTTTTAATCTTAGTTAAAAGAGAACTTCATGATAGAATATTAAAAATCTGAGTTAATAGGCACACAATATATAATAATATAATTTGTGACAATAATAGTATAAAGACATGGGGGAGCTGAGCTATAAAAGAGCACAGTTTTAGTGTATTAGTCAAATTGATTAGTAGTAAACCAAACTAGACAAAGGTTAATATACAGTGTATTCATTCTGGGAAAATTCATTTTGCATGCTTTAAAGTTGTGCAGGGATTAAATGTAAAAGAAAAGAAAAGCACTGCATTGAAAACAAACTAGATAATTAATTGAGATATCAATTTTAGTGCCTAAAATGACCACTAAGAAAATTCCTAAGAATATATAATAGCACAAGAAATGACAAGTGAATTAAAGTGGTACAGCAGAAAATATCTATGTAAGACCCAGCCATAGAAGAAAGCTCTGGATGCTGCTGCTCAGCATGATTAGGCCAAATGAGAGGCCTGGGTTTGATTCGTGGCCAACTCTGAAAAACCAGGTACAGTGGCATAAGCCTATAGTCTCACCTTCTTCAGAGGCTGAGGGAGGACAATTGTGACATGGCACGACTCTCAGAAAACAAAAACATGAGTACATACACACAAATGTACATACAGAAACACCAGGGAAAAAATTATGTTACACAAGGGACTATTCAAATGAAGAAATAAAAGCATGAAAAGGAGAAATAGAAAAAATAAAGAATAAAAAGGTAGGCATAAATCTAATCTCTCAGCAGCTACATTGAAAGTAAATTATTAAACTCTCCATCTAAAATGTAGAGGATGGAAGAGTGGTTAAACAGGAATGACTCAACTATGTGCTTTGTACAAGCAACATGCTTAATATTCAAAGACACTAATATGTTGAAATAAAAAGGATAGGAAAAAATATACTGTGAAAACAGTAGCCAAAAAATAGTAAGGATAGCTAAACTAATATGAAACAAGTAAACTTTAGGATGATTCATTGTTATGATAGACAAAGAAAACATCTTATAATGATAACAGAGGACTGAAATTAATACTGGAGAACTGAAGCCAAACACACTAATTATGTCTAGAAATGTAAAATGGAAAACATATCTATTAAGAGAAAATGATGTTTGAATTTGTCAGCAAAGCAAAATCCAATGGTAAGGTATATACTAGTAACACACCTACAATAGATGATTTTAGAATGATTAAAATAATAGAATGAATAAATAACAGAATAGAAATGTAAAGAAAGCAAAACTGGAAATTTTAATATCCCATAGGGCAACATTATTCAGAGTGTTTTAAAAGGGGAAAAATTTGGGAACCAGCAGTTAGCATAATGGCTATGTCGCTGGATTCTCACATAGTCGACCGTGGTTCGTGTCCCGGACCCGGTGGCTTAAAACTCACGCTGGGCGCGTGTGCGTGCGTGCCCAAGATCCCGAGAGGAGAATGGAGGAGAAGGGATTGCAGCATGGCCATCCCCCTGGGGGGTGATTTCTCACTTTCTATCTGTCTGTCTCTGTCTGTCTGGCGAGCGCATGTGCCCTATAGCAAAAACCTCTCCAAAATAAAAAGGGAAAAAGAATATTTTCTAGAGCTTAAAAATATTTAAAATTATGCAATTATTGATATTTACTTATCCAATAACAAAAAAAAAAAAAACCTTTAAAGTGCATAAACCACATGAGTTTCCAAGACAGAAACACACAATAGCAGGATATTTTTATATACTTTGTTAATCTGAGTGTAATGAAGCCAATAAACATAAACAAGGATACAGAAGTCCTAAACAACATAATCAGTAAGGTAAATCCAAACCTTGGTAGTAAAGACTATTTTTCTTTTCAAATAGATGTGACCATTTACCCAAAAAAAAGAAAAAGAAAAAGTATATTTTATGCCACAGTCAACCTCAAAACAATTTTTTCTAGCAATTTTTTATTTAATTAATTCATTGACGTATTTTACTTTTTTACCTTCAATCACTGTTTGTCATTACAGCATATCAAATGAACCTTCCCATCCTGCAAATACACTGTAAATTGGTTCAAAGATATTATTACACATATTATCATCAACAGATAATTTTCCATTTTTTTGTGTCCTTTACGTTTTGCTTTTTTTCTTTTTTCTCTTGATTCCCTCCTCACCCTCCTCCATTTCTCACCCTCTTGCTACACTGTCTCTGGTATCCACAGTTGCCCTCCACGCCTATACACGATCCAATCTTTTGGTTTCTGCCCGAGAGTGCAGAAATTTGGTATATATTACGTGGGGCCATACAATGCCTTTCTTTCACAGTATGACTTATTTCACTTAACAGATCTTCCATATTCATCCACTTTCTATCAAATGCTAGGGGCTCATTGTTTTTTATGGTTGAGTTGTATTCCAAACTATGCCTCAGAATTGTTCCAGGATATACAGGGATCCAGAATATAACCAGATAACCAGGAAATACAGGGAACTCAAGAAATTACTTCCCCCAAAAAAAATGATCAACCCAATTAAAAGATGGACAAATGAGCTAAACAGACAACTCTCTAAAGAAGATATATGAACAGCCAAAAAGTAAATTGAAAAATACTCAACATTCCTTAACATAAGGGAGATGCAAATCAAAACCACAGTGAGATACCACCTAACTCCAGTCAGAATGGCTAAGAATAAAAAGAATAAAAAAATGGTAAGTGAGTTTTAACCCACAGGATCCAGGACTTGAACTGTAGTCACCTACATGGGAGTCCAGTGACATAACCATTATGCCATCAGTTGGTCCCAGGCAAAAATCTCTTCCTTTAAAAAAAAAGTGCATTATATACTGGTTAAAAAAAAAAAATAGAGGAGGGACCAACAGTTAGCGTAATGGCTATGTCGCTGGACTCCCACGTAGTCGACCGCGGTTCGAGTCCTGGACCCAGTGGCTTAAACTCACGCTGGGCATGTGTGTGTGCGTGCCCAAGATCCCAAGAGGAGAATGGAGGAGAAAGGATTGCAGCGTGGCCATCCCCCCGAGGGGTGATTTCTTGCTTTCTGTCTCTCTGTCTCTCTCTGTCTGGCGAGCGCACACACCCTATAGCAAAAATCTCTCCAAAAAGGAAATAAAAGAGGAGATTTAATAGCATGAAATAATCATATCAACTACATTGCTGATTTTTTTTATCATTGTATAATATGTCCTTTTTATTCCTAATAATATTTCTTGTTCTGAAGTCTACTTTATCTGTAATTAATATAGCTACTCCAGCTTTCTTTTTTGTTAGTGTTTGCATACTTTCACACTCACCTAAATTTAGCCTTTAGCAGTTCATTTAAAATCACAAATTCAGGGGCAAGCAGGTGGCGTGGTGGTTAAGGGCACTAGACTCCCACATGGCTAACCACAGTTCAAGTCCTGGACCTGGCAGCTTCCTTTCTCACTTTCCCTCTCTTTCTGTCTCTCTCACTCTGCCCTTCTCTGGTCAAATTTAAATAAATAAAGTTAAATAAAATAATTCTTTTTAAAAAAATCACAAATTCAATTTTCCTACCAACTTACATACTGACAGTATCTATGCTGAGGTCCTGCTTCTCCCTTCCAGTGCCTGTTTCTCTCCAGATTTTCAGTAAGTTGCCCTGCAACTTTGTATTTCGGATAATTGCAAGAAAAATCATTAATTTTTAGTTTACCCAAGTTTTTATTTTGCCGTGAGATGGGAATTATGCATTCCAGTTCTATACATCTCTGAGATAAAACCAAAAGCCCTGTTCTAGATTTTTATGCCTGAGTTTAATGAAGGTAGACATGCAATTCTTAATTCCAACAATATATGTGTCTACTTACTCAGTAAGAAGTCAATAAAAACATTCTTTTCTCCAGGTCACAAGCAGGGCACTGTAAAGGTCACTTGCAAGGTTATTAATCATCCATGCACTTGAACTTATGTTCTGGCTAATTTAAAGTAAATTAATGCAGAATGAATTTCAATCCACTGGGTCCAGGACTCGAATAGCAGTCATCCATGTGGGAGTCCAGTGATGAAATCACTGTACTATCTGCTGCCCACAGTTCCAAAATACCTTCCCTCTCCCTCTCTCTCTCTGTCTATGATGAACACACTTGCCCTATGACAAAAACCTAAAAGCAAAAAGAAACCATCACAGATGATTGCATGCATTTCTTTCATAGTACAAGGTACTTTGAGAGCCGTACTTAATTTTTTTTTTCTTAAGTCTTAAATTACTTCTTCTGGAGGCCAGATGGTAGTTTGGTGGTTAAGAGAGTTGGATTCCACATGGCCAACTCCACAGTTCCAGTCCCAGATTGTTGGCTTAAAAAACATGGGTGTGTGTATGTGCATGTGTGCCCAAAATCACAAGAGGAGAAGAGATTGTGGCATGGTCATTTCTCCAGGAAGTGATTTCTTACTTTCTCTCCCTCTCTTCAGTCTCTAGCAAGCTCAGGTGCCCTGTAGCAAAACAAAAACAAAAACACAAAACCTCCCTTTTGAATTTGTGAATATTCTTTCAAGGTGGTTACAATCATGATTTCATGAGTTAATAGTTATTATTTCATTTTTATAATTTTCCCCAGTTTCTGCATATGTCTTTATTTTCCCCTCAATATATTTTCCATGTCCTTTACATGCAGTGCAGAGATTAAATTTTTAAAATAAAGTAAATTAAAATAATTTCACCTCCTAAGATTTCCACTTATATTTTTAGTTACACCAAAATAAGTATCTACTAAAATTTTACAGAGCTAACCCCAAAATAAAGAAAATAAGTTTACCATGTAAATAATCGCTTTTTAGAACACTCAACATTACATTATAAATAGTTAATATATGTTGCCTTTATTTTTTGCTAGGTTTCATAACACCATGGCTTAAAACTCAAAATAATTAGAAAACAAAATAGACATTAGATAATTATGCTTTCATAGGATCAAACTGTGATTACACAATTTATGACAGACCTCAAATTCTTGAGTATTCACTTGGCACTTATTTCTGTCAGGTGTCTTACATTTTACTTTAACAAACTCTAGATGTTTAAATGCTACATGAATAAACTTGTTGATTTGAAAGCACAAGCTAAAAAGTAGCAGATTTTGATTTGTTCATAACTCATTATTTTAGAAAAATCTTTTCATGAAACTACATACTTCTAAGTTCTGGAGGACTCAGGTATAGCCTTGACTGTGTATTACACAAAAATATTTAGACAAATATAAAATTTAGCTAAAGATCTGGGTCTTTGTCTACACATTGTCAAAACTTTAGATATTTTAAATTGTTTAGCTGCTTAAATGAATTTTCCATTCAAATGTTTGGCATTATATGAATTCAAGTCTCGTTAGCCTTAACACTGAATATAATTAATAAAAGCAATGAAGTTGAAAAGTATAAATAATATTTATGCTTTGTAAAATTGGAATTTGTCTAGCTTCAGCAGTTCAAGAGAAATGTCTCATTGTTTCTTTTTACCAAACCTCACATACGTGTAAGAGAATATGAAAAATTAATTGGTGCTAATACTTCCTGATGATACTTATTTATATGTTCTTTAATTGGTGATTTAGTCTTGATTTACTTTTATGACAGGGAGAGTAAATGGATTGGAAGAAAATATACCTTTAAATCATTCGTGTTATATAACAAAATAAGATAAAACATATTTTTTTCTCCTTTTGCCTTCCAGTGGTCTTGACTTTTACAACCTAGTTGGACTAAGCTATTGACAGACAAGAGGGAACTGAAATGGGAGAAGTAATACAATGTGTTTTCTGACACCCCATCTTGAGTGCATGTTAGGTAAATTGAAGAAGGGGCAAGGTACATGCTCTGCTGCCCGGTGTGAGCATCAGTAAATCACTACATACAGAACTGGGCTCAATGTCTCTCAGCACAGTCTAATTAAGAGAGCAGAGCAGCATGGTCAGAGAAAGAATCTGGTGTACACTCCTGAGCCTGCTTCACTTTTTGAGTGTTTTGGAGACTAACACAAAGCACATTGATTGTATTCTTGAACTTACTTGAAATTATGCATTAAAAAATTTAAATAAGTGTTGATTATATGCACTTACTTATAACAACTATTTTGAAGAGTATTGTACAACTGAGTTTCTAGAAGCTAACCACAAATGTTTTGGATTCAATTTTATATATATTTTTTCCTAAACTAATTTATTTCTCATGATCTTGAACTACCTTTTAGTCCTACAAAGAAAATAACTCTGCTTCCCAAGCATATATGCACAAGGAAATTTAATAGCATTATTTGCAGCAGCAAAAAACTGGAAACAATCTGACTTACCATCCATCTGAAAGTGATTGAATAAATTATTATGTATCTCTACTAAGTATGAAACTAGGTTGAAGAATAATTCAGAGCTCACACACCCTAGCCCATGGGAGAGCCAATAAATATTCTTAAATCAAAAACATTAGTAGCAAAATAATGTGTGCAATGCACATAATCTGTTTCTAAGTTTGAATTTGGATGATTTTCTTTTCTTACTATTATCTGAAATTGTTGAATGTTGTATCAGAAGTATCTAGTTTTTAATGGGTTTCACCTATGAAACCATCTGGACTTTGTATATTTTGAATGTTTATTGGGTAGGAGATTTTTCTTTCTCTGTTTTTTATACAGTAATTGATCTGTTTAGATTTTCTGTCTCTACTCAGATCAATTTTGCTAAGTTGTGTGTTTCTAAGAAATTATCCATTTCATCTAGTCTTTCAAATTTACTTGTATAAGTTGTACAAATTAGTCTCAAAATTTAAAAATTTTATGTTCTGATGGTTATTTTCCTCTTGTCATTTCTAATTTTGTATATTTGTTTCTTCATACTTTTATGGCATTTGGTTAGCTAGCGTTTTATTTATTTTGTTGGTAGTTTTCAACAAAGAATTCTTTCACTAAAAAATTTCAACAAATGGATATTGTCCTATGAACTAGATTTTAGATTAACTTGTTAGTTCTATATATTTTTTTTCTTTTCTAATTCATTGGTTTCTACTATTCATTAATTTCTGCTGATCTTAATGTTCTCTTCCTACTCTTGTGAATTTTGTTGTTTAAGTCACTTATTCTATTATAATAGATAATAGAGATGATTTTAAGATTGGGGCAGTGAAAGTATAAGATGAATTAGTCTAGTATCTTGTAGCTACAGATAAGGAAGTACTTACAGGTAACTGGAAAACTGTATACAAATGCTTAGCATGAATGAGAATCATCTAGATGTTTACCAAAGTTTTTTCTTCAAAATATTTGAGGGTTCTGCACCCAGATATTTTGTACATTTTGTCTGGAATGTACCCAAGAAATCTGAATGTTTATCCAACAACAACTCTCTCACACAAACATATACTCATTATGATTTGTATATATGAGATCCAAGCACCTTGCTAGCTTGGGAAAGAAAGCGTAAAGATATCTGAGAGAGCTCAAGTAGGCCAATTTGACTGGGATAAGGTCAAGTCCATAACAGAACATTTTAGAAGAACAAGCTGAAAAGATAAATTAAGCCAGGGTATAAAGAATTGGGAGTTTCAAGTAAAGGATAATATTCTTTACCTTAAAACAATGGGGAGTCACTAGTACATTTGATGAAATGGAATGACACCACCTTGGATGATTTAAAATGTGTTGGTATTATAAGAAAAACAAACTGATAATGTAAGATTGGTTATAAGGGTGTTGAACATCTAGGCATGAGTTAAAGGACCTGGCTTATTACAGAGGAAGAGAATTTTTGTTGTTCTTGACATTCTTATAACCAAACCTTTAGTATTCCATTAGGGCCATAACTTGTATATCAACTACTATTTTCTAGTAGTAGTAAGATAATTCTGAAACACACTTATGATAATATTTGGGGGAGTTTTTGTTTTTGCTTTTGATTTTTCTGGAGAGCACATGAACTCACCAGAGAGAGATAGAGAAACAGAGGGGAAGGGAGAGGAGAAAGCACTACTCATAAAAAATTGCATACCAGAATCCTTTTCCTCCATCTCCTCCTCCTTTCTGGATTTTGGCCATGCATATACATAAGCTTGACATGTTTCTCAAGCCACCAGTTTTGGAACTTGAACTGCACAGTTGATCACGTGGAATCAGGTTGCCCAGTTAATAGCACCTTAAGCTAAAGGGCCAGCCACAACATGGAAATTTTCTAATTGTATGTTCCCATTAATCTTGTCTGTTCAAAGATGAAAAAATAGCATTAATTCTCATGTCCTTGAAACTTATCAATTTCATACAGTCATCATTTATCACTCTATTAAAATTTTCCTGTACTCATTTGATAGAATATAAAAATGTTTCTCTTACAATGTAACTTTAAAAACCCAACAATAGAAATGACCCCAAGGTGAACCCTAGAGTCCAATAGATATAGTAATTATTTCAAATTCTATTTTTCACAAAGAAAATTGCATGGGGATTTCTAGAGGCCAGGATAGTCTTTCTAAGGAAATAGAATGTTAAGGAAAAACAGATTTGGCCCCAAGCTACACATGAATGGATGAAACTTGGCAAACTTTCCCACAGACTAATAATTCCAGGAAAAAACAATAATACGTGTATCCCAACCAAATGGCATTCTATGATCAGAATAAGAAAGAACTTCAAACTCTACAGTCTTACCCTGGACAGGCATTAGTTGAATAAAACAATAACTTTTTATAATACAGATTTAATCAAAATACTAGCCACATGCAGTAGGCACACCCAAGACTAGTAGTAATTGCTAATACTGTATTTCAAGTCTACACTAGGATCTGCTTTTGTTCACATTTATTTTGATCATTAGAATCATTAATCGTTAGACATTTTTCTCCTCCAATTTGCTAGAAACTTGATTTGCCAGAAGGTCAAACATATTTTCTAAATAGATCTTACCTAGGGGAATTGGTTAAGCCAAAGTTTCATGGCAACATTTACTTTATGCTTGCTAAGTGCCTGACATTGTACTAAGTGCCTTTTGTGTGATCATCAACCAAATGTACCTATTAGGAAAGTGCTATTATTATATATGAATGAAACCCAAACCTGGAGAGGTTAAATAAGTTGCTTATGATAACACTGGTAGTAAATAAGATTAAAGCAATCTGGTTCCAGACTCCATGATTGCCTCCACAATGAAGTAAATACGTATTAATGAATATCAAAGGACATCATAGCTTTATGAAGCCAGCCTTGTGTGCTCTGAGTTTCCTTTTTTTAAGAGAGATTATTGCTATAGGCTGCATGTGCTCACTAGAGAAAACAAAAGTGAGAAATCCCCCCCCAGGAGGGATAGCCATGCCGTAATCCCTTCTCCTCCATTTTCCTCTTAGGATCTTGGGCATGAACACACACACACACACACACACACACACACACACACACACACGCCTGGCATGAGTTTGCAGCTCCGGGTTTGTAACTTGAACTGCAATCAACTACATGAGAGTCCAACAATATAACTACTACGCCATCTGCTGGTCCTGCTCTGAATTTCCTTTTGCTACTGAGATAGACTATCCCGAAATAAGAAGATACTCTTTGCAAGTTCCTATTTGAAAGTAATAAAATAAATGTTTTCAGGGTTATTTCTGGTCATGCCATATTATTAAACATTATCAACTGGATCACATTCCCTATTACTTTGCAAATTTCTTGGCATCCATAGTTATATCTGGCTGCAATTAGTTATTAGTCTACTTTGCTGGTTAAATTTAATTCTATAGTTAAGGTATTAAAAATTATGAAACAATGGGTCCAGCAGGTGGTGTGGCAGTTAGGGCAATGGACTCCCACATGGAGTAAGAGTCCTGGGCCTGGTGGCTTGCTTTCTCTCTTCCTTTTGCTCTCTCTCTCTCTGTCTCTCTCTGGTCAAATCAAAATAAATGAATGAATAAGTAAAAATTAAATAAAACAATTATTTAAAAAATTTTGAAACAATATCCTGTTCTGCTATAAAAAGCACATAGAAGAAATTTAAAATCATTATTTCTACTATCCAAAGGTAAATGTCCAACACATTTTAGTACAAATCATTCCAGCCTTTTCCTCCTCTGTTTATGTAGCAAAATAATTTGTTAATTGTTTTGTTCTCTCTGCTATAGGTATTTTCTCTCTCTTTAACCCAAGAAGTTAGTCAAATATTACATTTCAAGGATTGTATATTGTGTAAATACCACCAGACATGACAGAACTTTTGTTGGGGAACAAAGGAGTACTCCAGGCTCCCAAAATGAAGAACGTTGCTTTGGAAGCAATGTGACAGTAGCCAACATGGCATGAGGACTTCAAGATTTCCCTGAATATTACATGTAGCATAAGACACACAGAAGTTTTTCATGTCCTCAAAGACAAAGGGGAGTGGGGAAGAAAGATGTGATATGTCTTGAACTCTCTGTCAAAATGAATTTATAAATATAGATTATTTCAAACTGAGGACAAACTGACATGTGAGTCCTTTAAACTTCCACTCATTTACTGGAAGAGTTCATGTGATAAAGGTTTCTGTTTGTGACTAAAGCCCTCCTTCAGTTTATTCGTAATTGATACATAATTCACAAGCCATGAAAGTCAGAATTTTAGGATGAACAACTCGGCGCTTTTCTATATTCACAGAGTCATGAAAGCATTACCACTATCTAATTCCAAAATATTTAATCACTCCAAAAAGAAAATAAGGACCTATTAGCAGTTCAATTCTATTCCCTTCCCACACTTCATTGCCTGGCCACTAATCATCTACTTTCTGTCTCTGGATTTTTATATTCTAGTATTTCATCTAAGTGGAATCATGAAAAATGTGGTCATTTATGTCAGGCTTGTTTCACAAATATGATCCCAAGTTTCATCTTTTGTAACATGCCAGAACTTCATTCTTTTTATTGTGGAATAATATTCCATTGTATGGCTATACCACAACTACTGGGTCATTGGTAAAGTCATGATACATTTTTGCATAGAAAAAAATACGTCATGATTTTTCCAGTGATCCAAAACTTATCCATTCATCAGTTGTTAGACATTTGGGTTGTTTGTACTTTTTGAACATTATGAAGAATGTGGCAATTAATATTTTTATACAAGTTTTTGTGTGAGGATATGCCTTCATTTCTATTGCATATATAACTAGTAGGACAATTACAAGGTAATATGCTAACTTTGTATTAACATTTCCACAGCAGCTGTACTATTTTACATTTCCAAAGATTTCACAGATTTCATCACACTCTTTTTTTTTTTTTTTTTTTGGGGGGGTTTTCGCCATAGGGCGCGTGCGCTCATCAGACAGACAGAGACATAGAGAGAGAAAGCTAGAAATCACCCCCCAGGGGGGATGGTCATGCCGCAATCCCTTCTCCATTCTCCTCTCGGGATCTTGGGCACACACACACATGTGCCCGGTGTGAGTTTTAAGCCACCGGGCCCAGGATGCGAACCACGGTCGACTATGTGGGAGTCCAGCGACATAGCCAGTACGCTAACTGCTGGTTCCCAGATTTTATCACACTCTTAAAGGCATTTGTTATTGTCTGCCTTTTTCTTATAGTGTGAGGATGATACTGAGTAGTATCCATTACGATTTTGATTTGCAGTTACCTGATGGCTAATGATGTTGATCATCTTTTCATGTGCTTAATGGCCACTGATTTATCTTCTTTAGAGAAATACATACTCAGATACTTTGCCAATTAATAGGGTAGTCTGTATTTTTATTTTTCAGTTGTAAGAGTTCTTCACAAATTCTTGATACTAGTCCCCAATCAGACATATAATTTGCACGTATTTTCTCCCAATCTGAACATTACTTTTTTTTACTTCTTTTGGTGATATTTTTTTTGGGGGGGGGAGGGATTTTTTTTTTTTTTTT
>NW_006205542.1:4403990-4411203 GCF_000334495.1 Tupaia belangeri chinensis
CGGGGAGATGGCCACACCCCAATCCTTTCTCCTCCATTCTCCTCTCAAGATCTTGGGCACACACGCACACGCACCTGGCGTGAGTTTAAGCCACCGGGTCTGGGACCCAAACCAAGGTCAACTACATAGGAGTCCAGCAACATAGCCATTACGCTAAGCTGGTCCCTTTTGGTGATATCTTTTAAAGCACAAAAGATTTCATTTTGATTATGACCAATTGAAAAACTTATTTTTTTTCTTTTCTTTTCTTTTCTTTTTTTTTTTGAGGTTTTTGCTATAGGGCACGTGCACTCACCACAAAGACAGAGAGAGGCAGAGAGACAGAAAGCAAAAAATCACCGCCCCCCCCCCCCCCGGGGGAAAGATCCTGCCACCCTCCCAGGGGGGATGGCCACGCCACAATCCTTTCTCCTCCTTTCTCCTCTTGGGATCTTGGGAATGCACGCACATGCACCCAGCGTGAGTTTAAGCCAGAACTCAAACCGTGGTCGACTACATGGGAGTTCACCCACATAGCCATTACATTAACTGCTGGTCCCTAAATACTTATTCTTTGGTTGCTGTGTTTTTGGTGTCATATTTAAGAAACTATTGACTAACCCAAGGTCATAAAATTTACCTCTGCAATCTCTTCTATGAGTTTTATCTTTTCACTCTTACATTGATGTCTTTCTTTGATTCATTTGTTTTCTTTTTCTTTTCTTTTCTTTTTTTTTGAGAGGTTTTCGCTATAGGCTATGTGTGCTCGCCAGACAGAGAGAGACAGAGAGACAGAAAGTGAGAAACCACCCCACAGGGGGGATGGCCACGCCGCAATCCCTTCTCCTCCATTCTCCTCTCGGGATCCTGGGCACGCATGCACACGCGCCCGGCGTGAGTTTTAGGCTACCGGGTCTGGGACGCGAACCTCCGTCGACTAAGTGGGAGTTCAGCAACATAGCCATTATGCTAACTGCTGGTCCCGTCTTTGATTCATTTAGTTAATTATAGCATATAGCACAAAATAGAGGTAAAAATTTATTCCTTTGTATGTACTTATCCAGTTGTCTCGACACTAATTGTGAAAAGGAGTACTCTCTGTACTAAGTTATCTTGACATTCTTGTCAAAATTGGTTGACAAATGTATGGTCAATATAAATTCCACTATATTAATTTATATGCATATAATTAACCTAATACCGTAGAATCTTGATTTCTGCAACTTTGTTGTAAGTTTTGAAATCTGGAAGTATGAGTTCTCCAACTTTGTTCTTCTATTGAAGATTTTTTTGTTTGGTTTGGTATTCTAGGACCCTTGCTATTTCATATGAACTTTAAGATAAGATTATTCATTTCTGGAAAAAAGGCAGTTTTTAAATAGGAATTCTGATTGTGCATAATTAAAGTTGGGAAATATTATAATTTTAACAATATTAAGTGTTCCAATCCATGAACACAGGTTGTCTTTTCAAATATTTAGATTTTCTTTTACTTTTTTCAATGATTTTCATGCTTTTCAGTTTGCAAATTTATTCTTAAATATTCTAATGTTTTCATCAATGGAATTATTTTAATTCCATTTTAGAATTATTTCTTGTAGTGTGTAGAAATATAAACAGTTGCATTATGATCTTGTATACTGTAATCAGTATACTTCATTTTTAACTTATTTATTTATTTATTTATTTATTTATTTATTTATTTATTCATAGCATAGGGCATGTGCACTTGCCAGAGAGAAAGAGAAACAGAGACAGATGAGAGGGAAAGTGAAAAATCAGCCCCCTCCCAGGGGAGATGACCATGCCTCAATCCCATCTCCATTCTCCTTTAGGTATTTTAGGCATGCATGTCCACATGCCCAGTGTGATTTTCAAGCCACCAGGTCTGTGACTTGAACCATAGTCAGCCATGTGGGAATCCAATGTCTTTAACCAACAGGCTACCTACTGGTCCTTGTTAAATTATTTTTAATTCCCTCATTTTTAATTCCCTTAATATCTCTTTCACCATGTATTTTTAAATTATTTTCTTGATGGTTGTACACATACACCCTCTTTCACCATCACCTTTCCCTAGCAAAGTGACACATTTGTCACAATCAGTGATCATACAGACTCATCATTATTACCTAAATTCGATAGTTCCCTCTCAATACTGCAAATTCTATATGTTTTGTGAGTATGTATTAACATGTGGCCACTATTACAATATAATATAGAATAGTTATACTGCCCTAAATACTTTCTGCACTCTGCCTGGTCATCCCTCCTTCTCTCAATAAACCTGAGAAATCACTAATCTTTTTATTGTCTTCTTGGCTTTACCTTTTCTATTATGCCACATAGTTGGAATCAGACAGTATATAAACTTTTCAGATCAGCTTCTTTCATTTACCCATAGGCACTAAAGTTTCTCCCATGTTATTTAATGGCTTGACAACTTATAAGTGCTGAATAATAGTCCACAGTCTGAATCACCTGAGTTTACTTATCTATTCATCTATGAAGGATACTACGGTTTCCAAGTTTCAATAATTATAAATAAAGTTTCTGTAAGCATTTATGTGCAAGTTTTGTGAGGACATACATTTTCAAATTATTTGGCCAAATATCAAGGAACATAAGTGCTGGGTCATGTGGCAAGAATCTGTTTAGTTTTGTGTGAAACTGCCAAACTATCTTCCAAAGTGGTTGTAACATTTTGCATTTTCCCAAGTATTGAAAGAGAGTTTCTGTTGCTACACCTCCTTGCCAGCATTTGGTGGTGTCAGTGTTGGAGATTTTCAGCATCCTATCAGGTGTGTAGTGCTATCTCATTGCTTTAATTACATATCTTTCATGACATACGATGTGCAGGCTCTTTCAATATGCTTATTTGAATATGTTTCACTAACTTCTAGTTTGTTTTTGTTTTTTTTTTAGTTGTTGCTATAGAGCACATCTGTTTGCCAGAGACTGAGGGAAAGCAAGAAATCATCTCTCAGGAGAACGACCATGCCACTACCCCTTCTTCTTCACTCTTTTCTCAGGATTTAGGGCACACATGTACACATACTTGGCATGATTCTCAAGCCTTCAGGTCTGATACTCAAACTATGAAGCTGGCCATGTGGAATCCAGCACCTTGATCTCCATGCCACCTGCGGGCCCCTGTATAACTTTTTTGGGAGGTATTTGTTAGGTCTTTTGCCCTCGTACAGACTTTTGAAGATTGAGGCAACAGAATTGTTTTCTAAGTAACACTAGTTGAAAACAATTACTTTTAATAGAAACAGTTCAGGATTTGAGTTCCATCTTTCTATTTGTTCATTCTTCCTTCCTTTCTCTCTTTTCTTCCTCTTCTTTTCATTTCTAACAAAACTAGAATGGTGTGCATGAAACTTGGTGACATGATATGCAAGAAGCAGAGTAGAGTTGTCAGATAAAATATAAGATATTCAGTGACACGTGAATTTCAGGTAAACAATGAATAATTTTTAATTTAAGAATGTTCCAAACGTTTGATTATCCATCAGTTATTTGAAATTTGAATTTAGTTATTTTTTTTCTTGAAACTTAACATTTAGAGATTTTATGGGCCATATTAATTTTTCTCACAAAAGTTTTTAAGTTATCCATAAGTCTTAGAAAGTCAAAGAAGAGAAGAAAAATAAGTTTTCGAGTAGCCAGGAAATAGCAGCTTGGCCATGATTCCTTAACTGACTTTATGCTTTTAGTAATTATTTTTTCTCTGGTAAAAATTTTATGCAACTCATATGCATCATCCCTTAAGTTTACCCTAGTTAACATTTCAACTGGAATGATGGCATTTCTCTCATAAGAATTAGTTTATTTGAAGCATGAAAACAAACACAATTTTTTCCCATTCAAGTTCACAGAGCATTGTGCAGAATCAGAAGATTGTGGTTCCGCGTGTTGCTTAAGTTGGTATGTGGCCTGCACTAAAAGCTGTGCTTTTGAGTCACTGAGGTTTTATGTGCAAGATGTATATACTCTTCTTAAATTCACTACCATTCTTGTAATAATAACTTACACATCTTAGGGGGGGAAAAAAGGCATCTTCCTTTGCTTTACTACCACATTAGGAATCTCATACTCTTCCTTCATCTACATCTTTGCATTCATTGCTGTCACTTTCTGCTTGGCTCCTCCAATGTTGTGGTGGAAAATAGAAAACAAAAAAATATTAAAACAAAAGCCTAGTTTATGCTGGATAATATCTTTGCCACACAGAATTTCCAGGGGGTGGGGGATGAAAATCTAATCAGGTTCAGAGCTGAACAAGCCTGAAATATATCTTGGTTTTCTTGCCAAGGCACTCACTTTGTCCAAGGCAAGTGTCCATTTTCTGTTCAGACAGAAACTCTATCTTCTTTATAGATATATTCTCTGTTTTGCTACTATGAAAGAAAAATGTAGTCTTGCAGTAATTTTTTGTTGAATTAAATAGATAAGGAAACTATGTTTCAACCAATATTTTGTTACTTTCACTTTCAGGATAACGTGAACAGCTAATTGCATTTTTTTAAAAGTAGGAGAGAGGTCACAGAGTAGGTTCCTGTTCACCTGTTTCCCTGTCCTCTCATAGACAGGATGGTTTAACACAGCGAACTGCTTATTATGAACATTCTTATGGCATGATATTCTTGCAGGAGAAACAGAGGGCCTAGGCTACTGACTGAGACCATGAGTTTGGGAATATACATACACATATTTTTTTAGGTTTTTGTCATAGGGCCCATGCACTTGCCAAAGAGAGACAGAAGAAAAGTGAGAAATCACACACAGACACCCCCCCCCCATGGGGGTGGCCATACCACAATCCCTTCCCCACTACTCTCCTCTCCCAGGATTTTGGGCATGCAGATACATACACACCCAGCATGATTTTCAAGCCACTGGGTCTAGGGCTTGAACAGTGGTCAGCCATGTGGGAGTCCAGCACCTTAGCCACTGTGCCACCTGCTGGCCCCAGGATTTGAAATCTTACTCGCCTCATTTTCAAAAACAGAACCAAATATCCCCTTAGTCTCTGTTGCTGCATTTAACCCACAAAGGAAAGGACACTAGTTGTTGCTGATTCCATTTGACAGTTCTTCTAAAGGCTTTACTCCACCTCCATTACCACACCCAGAAAGCCTCTGCCTCCAGAATGTAAATCTAACCCTTTGAAACCTTTAAAAGCCCTCCACTACCAGATCCAAACCCAACATTTCTACACTTTAATTTTTGTATGACTATTCTTCAAGGCTTCCTCACTTGCTACTGAGAATGTGCCCAGCTCTTCTTCATTTCTTAACCTTAATTCCTGGCAGCTCCCTCACCACAATCTTATCACTATTTCTTTTTTTCTTTTTTTAACATCAGTAGCTGCCACTGTAGAGTGGGGGACCCACAAAGTCTGGTGTACCAGCTTAGCAGTAACAGCAATGGGTCCATGGTTGCAGTTAGCACTGCTCAGATCAGCAGCTGCTTCTGGTTCCATAGAGAGCAGTGTGGGTTACTTGGAGTGCACTTCTGATGAGCTTCCTGTGTCAGTGCTTTGTAGACAGCAAGCTAGGAGTCTCAAACACCTTGTATCCCATGGGCCTCACCTGTTTTGGAGAGTGAAGGAGAGAACTGTCATCTCACCAAAAACTGCTAGAATAACACCACCAAACACTCTAGGTCATCCATCACTTTGTAAAATAATCCCGTATTTTTATTTGCTAAATTTGGCAACCTTATACTGGGAATTTATACATCAAAAGAATACACTCACTAAAATTTTCTTAAAAAAATAGTTCTAAAAACTTACTTAAAAAACAGTTCTTCCCTGCAGTTCCCTACTCATACTTCTACTCTCCCAAATTCACAGATGCTGTTCCATTGCCATTGCCTTCTTTTATAACTACAAGTATGTACTTTTCTTTCTTTTTAAAAAGAATTATTTAAATTCAACTTTATTTGTTTATTTATTTAATTTGACCAGAGAAGGACAGAGAGAGAGGGGAAAAGTGAGAAAGCAAGTCCCCAGATACAGGACTTGAACCGTTGTTGGCCATGTGGGAGCCCAGCACCCTTAACCACTGAATCATCTGCTGGCCCCCAGTATATACCTATATATGTTTTCTTTTGTATTCTTTTAAGTGGCATTTGTGGAAAGTTTCCACACAAATGTGTGTCCTCAGTGTGATGTCTAGAATTCTGATTTCCTTTATAATTCTTCACAGTGGCTAGCACAGTGATTTACCCAAAAGGACAAATTACTAAACAAAATTGAATGCTATTAAGCACATAAGCAAACAGCTGTTTTGGGGGAAAAAGAAATTGGGAAATTCCCATTGGTAAATCTGTTTTTAGTGACGACCAAATACCTGTGGTCTGGATCTGTTGTACATCAGTGCCCTTGCAGTTCTTCAAACCATGTGTGCACAAAGAGACTTCAAAATTATTCAGAGACCTCAGTTCCCAAGATATCCATAGCATGTGCATGAACTGCGGCCCTGTCAGGTTTACAGTGCGAGGTCTTTATGTTGTGCTAGCAACAGAGTCAAAAATGCTTTTTCTGAGTTAACTGTTTTCCTAATTAGATAAATGTATAGGATTCTTCCAGACAGACCTTATAGGAATTGTGACATTTCCTGTTATTTATAGATATAGAAACATAAGAACATAAAATGTTATTTAAATATATGTGTAATGGAAATCCTCACACATCAAAGAGATTATTAAATAAGCAAATGGCTATTTTGTTTTTATCAAAGATTGTTTCCATTATTAAATGAGTAATTCCAGACCTTCTCAACAAAATTCTGCTTTCTCTATAACCTCTTGTAAGTAAAATGTGAAACTGTGTTAATTTATGGAAGCAAGTAATTAATTGTTCCTTGGTTCCTCAAAATGTACTAAGTATTTGATAAATACCAGGTAGTTAAAAAACATAGAGATTGTTCTTGAGAGATTTATGATTTAATAAGAAAAGTAAGTTAAGTGGTGGGATAGCGTATTATAATATTGGGGGTGGTGGGAACCAGTTACCTAAATTTTAGAGAAAAATTTTAAAATAAGGTACAATGATAACTAATTACCTAGTAAATATCAAAGAACAAAATTAGTAAATTGTTAATCCTGTAGTTTTAAGGAGACTATAGAGTAACTGACATTTTTCAAAAGTACTAGTGGAGGCGGGTCTCCCGCCAGCCCCGGGGACCCCGCGCCAAGCAAGGCGGCGGGCGGCGGGCCCCCCAAC
>NW_006205542.1:4411753-4417049 GCF_000334495.1 Tupaia belangeri chinensis
CATTGTATGTAAGTAGAAATGGAATATTATTGATGATAACATGCTTGATTAAGTCACTATGTAGTTTGTCCTAGATGGGAAACTACATTTAGAATGTTGTGATGATGCTCAGGGAATGAGGGTTAGGTAATAGAATGTTAAAAAAAGAAAAAAAAAAAAGTTGCAGGAGGAAAAAATGCACATTGATGAATGCAGCGAGCTGTATGGGCACAGCTGGGTATTACTTTATAGTATATTCATTCTACTCACCGGGGTTCATGCCTAGGGTCAGACTAGGATACATGTGTAGGTTTGTGTCAGCTGTGCTAGCTAATGGATTTATTTGGACTGATTAAGTTCATTGGCAGAATAATTGAATGGGGAGGGAGGAAAGTATGGAGGGCAACCATGGATGCCAGGGAAAAAGGGAGGGGAGGGTGGGACATGGCAGAGGGTGGGGGATGGGGAATCAGGGATGGCAAGACAAAGGGCAAGGTATGCAGGACATAAGAATTGGAAAATTATTTGCTGAGAACATATATATGGATGTACTTGATTGAGACAATGCACAGTGTATTTTGGATGGAAAATTCATTTGTGTATTGTGATGGTGTAAAGTGATTTAATAAAAAAAAAAAAGGTTATAAAAAAAAATTTAATGCAGTTTAGATCTACCATCCATTTCAAATTAGTAATAGTAATAAAAAAGTAATAATAGCTACGAAAAAAAAAAAAAGTACTAGTGGAAAGGTTAGAAGATAAATAGTATTTCTAGACAGCAATATAAAAATATGTATTAAAATCTTAAAATATGTATACTTGTCAATTTATCCACTTCATTGTTTTAAATTTTACCTAAAAAATAATCAGATGTGTATATAAGACTATATTATGAGGATAGTCTCTGCAACCTATAATAGTGAACGTTTAAAAACAACCTAACTGTCCAAAGAGAAAGATTACCTAAAGAATGGTATCATGTTGTCTCTAAAAGCAATGGCTGTGCCATTTTACTCCTGAAACTGTACATCCTTACTAGTTGTTTGGGTGAGGAAGACAGTCTCATTTAGAGACTAACCATATAGCAATTATTGTAATAATGACACTTACTATTTTTATTAAGTAATTATTTTAAAATATGCAGATTATGTTTGCAAAGAAAAATATTCATATATATTGTAAGGTTTCAAAGCAAGTACTGTATACCATATTTCCATTTAGAAAAAAATATTTATACCCCTATTTGAAAGGACTTAAAAAAGTTGGTAAAAAGATGAAATTAAAGTATGAGCTTGTTTTGTTGCAAAGAATTTTAGAAATTCATGCATAATATTTTCATAATACACATTTTCCATGAAATTTTTGAAGACCGTTTATACAGATATACAGTGTTGGTTCTCTACCCAAGAGCCATTCTCTAGCCCTTCTTATTAGCAGAGCTCACATCTTACCCTGAGGCTGGAAATGGCAATAAGTAACTCCCAGATTCCTTTGCAGGGGAATTACGGGCATGTGAGCCACTCTTGGCCAATAGTACTTAAAAATATACTTAGAGATTTCCAGGAAAAATTTCCCTCCCTGAGAAAAATAAACATGTACGAGGAAACTTCCCTTCCTGCCTCCGAATGGGACTGTGAGGAGATGATGACCAGAGCTGGAGTGGCCATTTTATAACCATGATAAAACAAGCAAAAGAACAAAAGCCAATATGCCAAAACACTATTTAACAGTTTAGATCATGTATGAGTCTGCTCAGACTGCCTTAAAAAAATACCAGAGATTGGGGTGTATAAGTAACAGAAATGCATTTTCTCATATCTCTAGAGAATAGAAATCCAAGATCGAGATGCCACCGGGGTTGATTTATGATCCTTCCCTTCCTGCCTTGCAGACTGCCACGTTCTCACTGTGTCCTCCTATAGTCTTCCCTCTGAGTGTGAACAGAGAGAGCTACCTCTGGTGTCTCCTGCTCTTCTTTTAAGGACCCTACCTTTATGACTCACTTTACCTTAATCATTCCCTAAAAGTCCTGTCCCAGATACAGTCACATTGGGTGTAAGAGTTCTACTTATGAATTTGTGGGGGACACAATTCAGTTGATAACAGACAGAAATGATCTAAGAATCCAGTGGTTATACATGTGTATACATATATATTAAAAATATTTAATGCCCAGGGGTAAAGCCTGGGAAAGTAAAAAACTAGTTAAACAAAGACATAAAGATTTGGTTTTTATTTGATTTCATCTGAAAACAATGGCATGACTTTAAAAAGGAGTCATCATTGTAAGGCAGTTATATAAATCTGGAAATTGCATTATAATTAATAAATGTCACTTCTAAGAGAACATATCTCTCACTGCTGCAATCTATTTTTTAGAAACACACTAAAATAAGTTAGGAAATCATTTGCACCTGGATAATAAGTCATCCTAACAATCCCTACCCATGGATTTTAAAATTATGTCTCTGAATATGTAACAGTTGAATAAAATATGTTAACAGTAAGCATTCTTCCCTTAGGAATTTGTTATATTACTGGAAATTATGCAAATAGCTTCCCTTCAGGTTTTTTTTTCTAAAATTCTGAAATTTAATTTACATATGTCTTCCACATTTTTCAGAGAAAATATTTATGGAAAAACTTTGTGGAATTATCTCAACTATTTACATGGCTATTAATTTCTTTTAGCATCAGTTTACCACTGTATTTTATGATTGCGTGGTTTCCCATACTGATTAAAAGAATAAAATTAGTTATTGTAGTGTCCATTGTATTTATTTTTAATGGAAGAATCGTTTCACATTCAAGGGATCCAATTAATCATTAAATTTGAAGAAATTTTTTAACAGAGTTCAGTCTAGAATCATTGTTACAAAAGTGTTTCTTTTGAAATTATGCAAAAGTTTTATAAAATAATTACATTATGTAGTTTGAAATCTGTGCCTCCAGTGAAATCATTCCTAAGCAGATAGCAAGGTCAGAGGCCCTTGGGGATAAGAAGGATGTGTAGCGAGTGGCATGAACAGAGCCCAGGAGTGTTTGCTCATCATTTTCTAAGCAGAGGAGAGAAACATTTCCCAGAAGCAACACATGCTAATCAAAGGGCCCAGGAGAGAACCCCAATATATTCACGAATTCACAATAGGTTCTGGACATCGGTATAAGATTTTTAATACGTTATGTTTTGATAAATGCAGTATTTTTTGAAAACTTTGTACTACTTACTTTGAAAATAAAACCTACATAGAAGCTTAGGTTGTGAATTAATTTTCACTGGTCTTCGTTCGGTAACTGTTAACCAGTTTTAGCATTTTCACCATAAATACATAGAGCATTCATTATGAAAGAACGTTCTACCATGATTTCAGAAAGTGGTTAAAATTCAGTACCTACGAACTTGTTTAGAAGTTTGCATGAGAGCATACCTAGCATCTGGCCTTGTACTCATTGCTGGGACATGGCAGGAACAAGCCAACAGTCTCTTTGCCCTTCGAAATCTCAGTCTACAGATATTTCAGTGTTAGAACTGATTGTCACCTGGGACACACTGGCCATTTATAGCCAACTCCAATTCTCAATGGCCAATGTCCTGTTTTGATTGGCTAGTGTCTATGCCATAAATGGTGCTTGAATATTTTTAACTCTCCCTTGACTTTCATGTTATAGCAAGTATTCAACTTAACTCTTTAAAAGGCATTATTTCAATTATATATACATGGGTATATTTGTTTTTACTTTTTTGTTAATATAGAAGCTGAATATTATTTGACAGGCTTTACAACTATAAAACAGACAAAATAAATAAATAAGCAATATGAAGTCACCTGACCATGTTCTGAGGAGTTTATATGCCCTCTAAGGAGTACCATCTCTTCACACTACTCAGTAGACCTGCTTACTTTAAGCAATATTTTATAAGAATCAAGGATTATAAAGTAATGAAGGAGAAGGTTAACCCAACTCACTTTTAAGAATTTGCACAAAGCATAACTTCCCTAAGTTAAAGTCTTCTAACCACTAAATTGAATCAAATCATATGGCCTCCTCTTATCTAAAAGGCTGCTATGTGAAAAGGAAGATGAATGTAAGGCCTTATTTATCATTTTTTTCCTGTGACTTACTTTTTTTTTTAATTTACCAAAGAGCATATGTGCTCATCAAAGAGAGACCAAGAAAGAAAGTAGTCATGCCGCAATCCCTTCTCCCACATCTCTTCTTACTTTCAGATTTGGGCCATGCATAACATGTGCCCAGTGTGTTTCTCGAGCCTTCAGGTTCAGGACTCAAACTGTGTAGTCAGCCATGTGAGATCCAGTGGCCCTAACCGTCATGCCACAAGCTGACCTTCCTGTGCCTTTTAAAAACCACATCCACTACGATTTTTCTACTCTCATGAACATCGACGTGTAAGCCAGTCCTCTTCAGTGTACCTAGACTCACGATTTACAATGAGGAAAAAGCACTTATAGCAGAGTTCTTAAGAACATGGACCTGATAACTTGCTGTTTTTCTCCTGTTAAGCTGAACATTTTGGACTGTATTGTATGTTGAAGAAAACAAAACATTACTGTTCCTCCCTCAAGTTCTTTCTGAGTTTATTTCGGATAGTCTTTCCTCAGTATATGGCATGAAGTACTTGGAGGAATATTACAATTTGACATTTTGCAGAAAAGCAATTACTGCTTTTTAAAAACTGTCACAGATGCTGAACATTTGAAGTAAACATAAAGTGATTATTGTCGGTTCTCAGCCAAAGATTTACTTTATACTTAATAAAGAAGGGGATTTTTTGAGAAGTTTGAAATTTTTGTGTACTAAATGTTAGAAAAACAAAGGCCACAAAAATAATTACAAATGTATGATGTAGTTAAACGTGGGTCAAAAAGTAGTGGGGGAAAAAGACAGGTATTCTGTGTGGGAAGCCACGTGTTTTGCCATCTTCAGTCTGTTATTCTCTGAGTCTATGAAAATTAGCACTTCCACAATTAATCAAGATAAGTCAGTCTCAATACCCTTTCCTAAAATCAGCACTAATCATTACTGATTTAAATTGTATCTTTTAAATGCAATTTCTTTTGCCAACATGTGAAATAGTCTGCAGACTTGGAAAATTTGGCTACATAGCCACTCTCCATTTACATAAACTTGATTTCTATATGTTATATTTAATGAAAGAAACGGACCGTTAAATCTATTTTTAAATTTACAAAGAATTTCTAAATTTCATAACTAATCCAAGGCATACCCAGTCATGATAAGAAGAGAGATTAATACCTGGTCAACTCTTGTGAAGAACTGTTGATGGTCAGCAGGA
>NW_006205542.1:4417080-4420201 GCF_000334495.1 Tupaia belangeri chinensis
AGGAATTAAAGCCAGACCTCGTGTAGCTAACCTCAGGGTGCATGAGCACAAACGCAAGGAGTAGCAATGCCAGCTAGACAGTCACGGAAGGCAACGTTGTCCGGTATCAGGCACTGTCTTTGTTATGATTCCAAGAGGAAGAGGCAAACCCTTCTGAAAATAAATAGAATTTCAGATCACAGATGGCTCTAGAAATTCAAAAAAAATTCCTATATTGAGAGCCTTCATTCTTTATTCATCGTCATTGAGAGCACTTCAGAAAATTATTATAGAGTTGTGCTGGTGAATTAGTCTGGGTGAAACCAGTTAAGAGAGAATGAAAATATGGAGAAAGCTATCAAAAGCTCTCATTTTTGTCTACATTCTTTTGCTAAAACTAGCCACACTGGTAAGAAGGGGCACAAGAAAATTTGGTCTCTGAATGGACAGCCACTTCCCAGAGACCATTCTGCACCAAGAAAGGAGCAGTATGTATTTAATGAGAAGATAGCCATCTCTGCCACAACAAAATCCTTGGCTTTAAAAAGTTTGAGTAAGGAAACTGCATGTAACATTCAAACTGAGTGTTTATAAAATCTTGGACAATGTTATTTTTCTGAGTGATGAATTTAAGTTATATCTGAGATTTCATATTAAATGGATGAAATATAGAGTCCAAATCCCAATGTAACTATTCTTATAAAAAATAATCAAAGATTGTGAACTTAAGTAGTGCTATATTAGGAATGACTTTTGAGGAGAATTGTATTTGTTTTTTGTTGTTGCTGTTATTGTTGTTTTAAGATTTTTGCCACAGGGTGCATGTACTCACCAGAGAGACAGTGAGAGGGAAAGTGAGAAATCAACCCCCAGAGATGATGGCCACACCAGAATCCCTTCTCCTGTGTTCTCCTCCTGGGATTTTTGGCATACATGCACACATGCCCAGTGTGATTTTCAAGCTACCAGACCCAAGACTTGAACCATGGTCAACCATGTGGGAGTCCAACACCTTAACCACTGTGCCACCTACTGGCCCCAGAGAACTGTATTTGTAAGTTGACTAAATTATTTAATTTTTGGTCTTGGTCATGTTTTTTCTAGGTTGATGACTCTCCTTCTGTGACTTTATTTATTTTGGGGTTTTGCCATAGGGCATGTGCACTCATGGAAAGAGACAGAGAAGGGGAAAGTGAGAAATCTCTCTCTGGGAGGGATGATCAAACCACAACCCCTTCTCCTCCATTCTCCTTTCAGAATTTTATGAACACACACATACACACACACACACATGCACATGTCTGCCCATGCACACTCAGTATGATTTTCAAGCCTCCAGGTCCAGGATTTGAACTGTGGTGGGTTATTCAGGAGGCCAGTGCCTTGACCACCATGCTATCTACTGGCTCCCTGTGGCTGAGTTTTTATGACTACCACCATCTTATGTATTCACTAACTTTTCTCTATTGAAGGAGTATTCTTGTGCTACCTGGTGAGCAGGATAAGTGCTGCCTAAGAAGACAAGTCTTTCAATAGATGACAACCATAAATGTATAGGAGTTGGGTGGGGGTGGGGGGAGAAATGCACAGCTTAAAATAGCATGCTATCTTTTTCATGTTTGATTTAGTTACTATTGCCACTAATAGCTGTATCATCAAACCACATAAACCTAGAAACGTCATTTGGTAAAATCACTCCATTTTCACTTAAATGACAAATGGAAGAGTTTATACGCACTCTGAAAACCCACAAGTGGTGTTGGAACATTAAGTCAAAGGAGGATACATACTAGTTTTTTAAATGGTCCCCTTTTGGCAAATAGAATTGTAAATGCCAATAGTATTTAAGTAAAGTTAGGAAAGTAAGGTTTATACCTTATAGTCACTTTAAACCAAAATCTGAATTTAACAAAAGAGATGAGATGTTAACAATCAACAATATGGGGCCAGAGATTAGGCATCTGGATAGGAGTAGGGCTGGCAAACGAAAACACTCTCTTCTTTCACAGAAAGACACATTTATAGTATAAGTCCATGAGCAATCCAATGATGATTACTGGATACAAAACCTAAAGAAAAAAGCCAGAATTTTGCTTACAGTATAAATTCAGTTTATAGGTCTATTCTAAATACAGATGAATAGCTATCAAGTAGCAACAGATTTACTGAGCCAAAAAGAGAGATTAAAAACTAAGCTTCTGGAACCAGCAGGTGGTGTGGTGGTTATGGCTCTGGACTCCCACACAGCTGATAGCAGTTCAAGTCCTGGACCTGGTGGCTGGAAAATCATGCCAGGCACGTGTGTGTGTGTGTGTATTTGCCCCAAATACTAAAAGTATAATGTAAAAGAAAGGACTGCAGCGTGACCATCCTCACTGGAGGAGGGATGATTTCTCACTTTCCTTTTCTCTGTCTCTCTGCAGCAAGCACACACTATGGGGGTTGGGGGGGTGGGCAAATAAACTTCTTAATCACAGTACAGAATATCAGATCATACTTTGGGAAAAAAATTTCAATAAGAATCTTAATTCATCAACTTTGTATAACTATTTTGTAATATAGGTAAACCTTAAATTCATTACTGATTTTTATTCAGTTAAAAATGTTTGTTATCTATAAGAAGGTTTCAAATTCAAATTCAAATCTTAAGAACTTATTACAAGAAATATCAGTAAATTCACTAAACAAAAAAGTCTACTATAAGTTCATTAAACTATTTTAGTCTCCTTTGGTTCTTGGAAAATTCCAAATAAATTGGAGTAAATGCTGTAATCACCTTTCATTATCCTACCTTATGACAGTATAAAATATCCCAAAGATTAAGACAGTTTTTAATGAGAAAAAAGTGAAAATTTAAAAAAGGAGACAATCTAGTTTGAAAAATATTACTGGGAACCAGCAGTTAGCGTAATGGCTATGTCGCTGGACTCCCACATAGTCGACCGCAGTTCACGTCCCAGACCCGGTGACTTAAAACTCACACCGGGTGCGTGTGCGTGCATGAGTGCTCAAGATCCCGAGAGGAAAATGGAGGAGAAAGGATTGCGGTGTGACCATCCCCCCTGGGGGGTGATTTCTCGCTTTCTGTCTCTATGTCTCTCTCTGTCTGTCTGGCGAGCACACGCGCCCTATAGTAAAAACC
>NW_006205542.1:4420219-4460969 GCF_000334495.1 Tupaia belangeri chinensis
TTTTTTTTTTAATATATATATATATATTATTATACACTATCATTATAAACTTTCCCACAAAACTCAGGCTATTTTATTTAGTAAGTACAAGGTTATTAATATCACATATTTTCATACATTTACTAAAGAGTATTTGATAATTCCCTTGAATTGAATCTGTTTCTACTTCAAAGCTTAGAAGTGTAGATTTGTTAACAGCTTCACAGTCATATTCAGTGGGAAATAATAATTAACTATGAATGCTAATATTGGATTATTGAAAAGTCATGACATATTTTTCTGTTTTTCCATGCAAAAATGCATCATGACTTTTCCTACAGCAATAGAAAAACAGCTATCTATTCCTTCTGCTTATTTTAATGTTTGGATCTATTCTGGTACATGGTCAAGAATCCTCAATTTAGAAGTTATCACTGTGATAATAATTTTTTCAGGATGCATAACAAAATGCCACAAACCATGTAGCTTAAACAACGGCACTTTAATGCATTGCAGTTCTTGTGGCTAGAGGTACATGATCACAGTACTGGTGGGGTCGACTGTTCTGTTGCTCTGAGGGGGTGATCTACCCCAGGCTTCTTCCTTCTTATGAATGTCTGTCTTCATGTTCACATGGTATTTTCCCTATATATGAATCTACCTCCAAATCTCTCTTTTTCATATGGATACCAGTCATATCAGATTAGGGACTACCAAATTACATTTTAAACTTGGTAAAGACCCTGTCTTTACAAAGTAAGGTCACATCCTGATGTATCGTGGGTTAGGATTTCAGCAAAAAAAAATGAGGAGAAAACACAACCGTAACAACCATAAATCCAGGACTACAGATACTGGAACACATATGCTTAAGAGGCAGTTATGCTTACAGACCATCTTTCTAGTTCCTGTGGAAACAAAGGGTATTTCCATCCTGGAAAGAACACATGGTAGCCTTTCTGAAAGCTTTCACTAACACAAAGTAATTATACCACCTACTACCTCTGGCCTCCAAAAGTTAATGTATTGTTATTCATCAATGGTGTAAGGCATCTATAAGCCAGAATGGAAGGCAATTTAACTATGTACTTTGTACACACTCAATTTGAGAATTCTAGGTCTATTCTTGAATCAGATGAGTAAGTGAAGGTTTACCTTGTAGCCATTTTACATGGTTTATACCTTGGACTCTGTATATTAACCCCTTGCAGGGTGTTGGTCACAGACTTATATCTTAATTTGAGTCCTCATAGTTTATCAAGATGAATGTTGGAAAGAGGCCTTTGAATTTTGATTCTATAATAGATACATTATAAAATTATAACTGTCCCTTTTTCCTGAATTTTTTAAGTAAGGGAAAAAGTCTTTCTCAACAGCCAACTTGTTTTCTCTTCTCTGATAATGAAAATCATACCATTTAAAATGATATCTTTTTTGCCTTTGTAGCCTACTGTCAGGATGCAAGCTTTTCAGAGCAATTTTGTTGACTTTTACATTGAGCATATTTTCTCCTCTTAAATGTATTATTGTCTTTTTTAAAAAATAATTCACACTGGACCAGCAGTTAGCATAATGGCTATGTCGTTGAATTCCCATGTAGTCGACCACGGTTCGAATCCCGGACCTGGTGGCTTAAACTCATACTGCGTGTGTGTGCGTGCGTGCCCAAGATCCCAAGAAGAGAGTGGAGGAGAAGGGATTGTAGTGTGGCCATCCTCCCCCCCTGGGGGGTGATTTCTCGCTTTCTGTCTCTCTGTCTCGCTCTTTCTGATGAGCGCACACGCCCTATAGCAAAAAAACTCTCAAAAAAAAAAATTCACACTTTAGTCATGTGCATGTATGTATTTAACAAATTCTTCCCTAAAAAGCTTTTGGAAATACGGGGGAAGGAGGAAGTGAGTTTATCAATTATTACTTATTTAATGTAGCAAAGAAAAAAAAAACCTACTTTTTTGTTCCTCATATTTTGTATTAACCCAACCCCACACCTATGATGTTCAATTATTCTCAACAACTAAGGAAGACTTAGCCAATTCCTGTCCACAGTAGGACAGTTTTTAGGGCCAGTGAACATCTGTTATTCCAACTGCATCACATGGATGATAGATAAGTATTAAATGGCTTAAGGAAATGCCACAAATAAAATATTATGAAAATCATAATAGGTTCCTACTACCACACAGTTAAAAACACTTGTTGCTTAAATATATGATTTATTAAGGTTATAATTAAAATTAAGTCTGCTAAAGATATTTTCAGTTACTTTAAAGTTAACATTATACTTCTCCAGTATTTGGACACTTGAGTTCATTTGAAATTACTCAGAACTTTAGGAAATTCTATATCAAATCTACAAACAAATACAGAGTAAGAAAATTCAGCATTTTCTTTTCGTATGTTTTGTAAAGTTAATTTTGTTTATTTTTACCTGTGGTATCACCAGAATTTGATAAACAATTGAAACTGAACATTTTATTCATGTACATTTATAAGTTGGCTAACAGTTGAACAAATTCCTTAGCTGTTCTTTCAAAATCTTTCAAATCAGATAATTATGTTAATACATTCTCATTGAAGCTATTGTTATTAAATGGACAGAATAACTCTTCTACTTATTTATGTATATCTTTTAGAGTTATCACAAAGTTAATCATGCCAAATGACCAATGTATTATCTCTCCACTCTGTCCAGAAAATATTTGGTATTTTAAAATTTTTGTTACATAAGTTGATATAATCAATCAGGGTATGATTTTTTAAAGGAATTATTTGTTTAATTTTATTTGTTATTATTATTTTTTCATTTTGACCAGAGAGAGAAGGAAAGGGAAAGTGAGAAAGCAAACTGTGACTCGAACTTCTGTTGGCCACGTGGGAGTACCAGTGCTTTAAGCACCATGCCACTTGCTAGCCCTAATCAGAAAACAATTTTAATTCATAAGAGTTTAAATCAATGACTTCCTTCTCTCTTGCCTATCAGAGTTTTACTAACAAAGTGTCCTGGCTTACCTGTCCAGTTTCTTTATATCACAAGAAAGCCCCATAACCTAATAACTTCTCCCACTTACTGATCTTAATACTACTCGGCCTTTTGGGCCTCCTTGCTTCTGATAATTCAGCAGCACTTTTCACTCATGCTGTGCTGTGCATGTCCCATCATTCACTATAATTTGGTGCCAGACCACTGCCTGCCTCATCTTCTTAGATCATGTGTTCACCCTGCTGGGGGCAGTCTCTGATTCCTGAATCCATGCAGAGCAACCGGGCAGGGCTCTGCTGGCTGGAATTGGAATAAATGGGTGTGCTCAGGGATAGATTATCCATATTTTGGCCAATACAGATTAAGAAATTCTACGTGAATGCCACAATGTTCTTTTCTAAAAATACATGTAAGTCATATTCTAAGCCTCAATCAAAAGGCTAAATTAGAGTGTGAAGCTTTCCACTTCTCAAGTTATAGGGTCACATATTTTCCCAACCTATTCATGAAAATAAGACTTTATAATAATAGTTTGTACTAAAATAAAACACGTTGGTGTACTTCAGATCCTTCTAAACCAAATAGACCTATGCAAAGAGAAAAAATTACTAAGATTCATGAATTAAGTGTTCGAAATTGTTAAAGTTAGTGTAACATTCTCTACAGCATTGACTCGTCAAAATTGGACATGGCTTGATGAATTGCTTAATGGCAATGCTGCACTATTCCATAGACACAATAGTTTTGTTATATTCATATATATTATTATGTTTTCATATATTTACTATAAATAATATGTTACTAACATAATTAATTCTATTCTAGTTTACTTTTAAAGTTTACCTATTTCATGACTGAGAGACAAAGACAGAGACAGAGATACAGCACCCCTAACAGAGTTCACATACCTCGATCCATCCCCGGCTTTAGCTGGTCTAAATCATGGGTACAGGACAGCCCAGTGTCCTCCATGTGGCCTCTGGACAGGAGCCAGTTACTTTCTCATGTGCTTCTGCTCACAAAGCATTGCATTTCACTGCTGCATCACCACCTGGCCCCTCAATTTCACTTTCCATATGCACTTTTTCATGAAAACAATTACCTTTCTACTTGTATCCACCAAAGGGATAAAATTATGTTTTCAAAATTTAATTTAAATATAAATATCAAAAAAGACAGTTTTTTTAAGAATTATTTTATTTAATTTTATTCATTGTTTTTATTTTTATTTTATTTTTTTAACTTATTTATTTATTTTTGAGGTTGACCAGAGAGAGAGAAAGAAAGAAAGAAAGAAAGAAAGAAAGAAAGAAAGAAAGCAAGCTGCCAGGTCCAGTATCGAACCATGGTCAGTCATGTAGGCATCAATCTGCCTTAACTACCACACCACATGCCTACCCTGACAGGTATTGTTAATAGGATCATACGACATCATCATCCCCCAGCCATCCCCCTGACCCAGCCTCTCAGTACCAACAAAGGCATGAGCCATTGTATCCAGCAGGTTCAGATTGTTCCAGGAACTGAACTCAGGCCTCGCATGTGGCTCCAGCTTTATACTATGGCCTCCTACCATCTGTGCCTTTGCAGCTGGGCCTATAGGTGTTGATTTATATTTATATATATAGCACTACTTGGTGTGTGGTTTGATATGAGAGATATCATCAAAAGATAAAACTGGATGAGGCTCCAATATAACTTTTTAACTAAGGTTGTGAATCTTCTCTATACTTATAGTTGCCATGAAAAGCTCTCATTGCTCCCCTTTTATTCCAGAAGCCAGAACCAATGTGTTTAGAAAAAGAAGTATACAATTTGTAAAAAAAATGGTACAAACTAGAGCACAATGTCAGAGCTTTAAAAATTCAGTTTCATAATCCCATAAATATATAGCAGATCTACTTGGTAACAAGACCATCTACAACTCCTGATGTTAACAGAAGACATATTTGCATGACAGATACAGTTTTATAAAATCCTTTAAACTTCTACCTGCCCAGAATGTCAGTTCTACTTTCCAAAGAAATTTAGCAGTTACTCTACATAATGTTTGCAGTGTAAGCTGCTAAAAAGGAATCAAAAGCAGATGCTGAATAATTTTCAGACAATTAAATCCATGGTGTGAAGATATAAAGAATATATTCTATTGTTTACTTACTTAGCAAATATTAATAAAGTTTTAATTTTTTTCAAGTAGCATAACTTTATTAGATTAATAAGTTATTAAAGTCATCTGCAATCAATTTGTCAATAACCTAAATTTTTAAGTTTTAAATATCAGTTGTATGAAATTATACAAAATGGCATCATAGATCTTAAAATCAATGAGTTCTACCTTCACTCACAGGTTTTTATAAACTGAAAATGAAGTTAAATGGATATTGGCGTGCATTTTCCCAGAATGGCTATAGATTGTTATTGAGACAATAATGAAATACTGTAAAATACATAGGTAACTACAATAGAACTATTATGACCAAAAAGAGAGAGAGAGAGCGTGAGACTCATTACAGTGAATGGCCTTGTAGGTCACCTGGGGCCAGAGGGCTTAACAGCTGAGACTCATGGCTTATCCCCTCCCCCACTCACCTTTGGACTCTCAGGTTTGTTGCTTGGGATTTTGAGATGAGCTTATGCCCTCCCACCCCATCCAGACACCCATTCCAGCACAGGACCTTGCCAACCTCAAACCACCTGAGGCCGGAGGGCTTAACAGCTGGGGTCCATGGCCCATCCCTTCCACCACTCACTTTTGGACTCTTAGGACTTCCAAGTTTTGTATAGGTGACATACTATACGATCTCTTCTTTGTTACTGAGTTGTACCTCAGCGGGTCAGTTTTAGGCACACCTGTTCTTTAGAAACAGGGAAAACTTTAGGTCATTCAGGACCAGTGACAACAGTGCAAGGTTCTGGTGAGCAACAGGAGGTAGAGCAGAAGAGAGATCACCAATTGCCAAACTCCTGCACACCTTTGAATCCTCAGAGATACCACAAAGAATTTAGGAAGGAATGTATAGATCACCAGATGACTAGAAACAGCACAGAGGCACAAGAAATCTGAGCAACCAACAAAAGGTCTCTCTCTAAGAGAAACATCAATTCCTCATCACCCACAGGCAACACAATGGAACACATGGAAATATCAGATAAAAAATTCAGAATATTTATACTGACCAAACTAAATGAGAAGTAAGAGAAAAGAGACAATGAGCTCCAAGAGATGAGGAAGTCCTTTCATGATTTGAAAGAAGAAATAGACACCATAAAAATAAAAAATCAGAATTGTTAGAGATGAAGAATGTGATACAAGAAATTAAAACTTCCCTTGAAAGTATTAAAAATAGGTTAGATCATGCAGAAGACTGAATCTCAAATGTAGAAGACAAAACCTCTGACTGGGAAAAAATTATCAAAGATTGAGACACAACCAAGAAAAATAAGGATAATATATGAGAAATACTAGATACCATCCAGCAGCCAAACATCTTGATAACTGGTATCCAGAAGAGGAAGAAAATCATAAGGCATTGATAATTTATTTCATGAAATCCTGGATAAAAACTTTCCAAACGTAGAGAGGCATTCAAAGATCCAGTCCCAAGAAATACATAGAACCCCAAATAGAATCAACTCAAGGCACATCATGGCCAGACTGTACAAAACCACAAAGATATGATACTAAAATTGGCAAATGGGAAATGTCAAGGTATTTACAAAGCTTATCCCATAAGGCTAACATTAGACCTCTCATCAAAAGCAATGCAGGCAAGGAAGGACTAGGGAAACACAGTCAAAGTGTTAAATAAAAAAAATTTCAACCATGTATACTATACCTGGTAAGATTATCCTTTATATTGGAAAAAAAGATAAACATATTCTTGGAAAAACAAAACCCAAAAGAATTTACCAAGGAGAGATAACGTTCAACACTATTATTGCTGGGAATTTCAACACACCATAGCTTCTTTAGACAAATCATCTATACAAAAAATAAGCAGAGAGATACAGGACCTAAATAATACTATAAATCAAACAGGCTTGGCAGACATGTATAGAACTTTCTACCTAAGACCACAAAATATACATTTTTTTCTCACTGCTGCAGGGGACCTTTTCAAAAATTGACCATATGGTAGGACACAAATCAAGCCTTTACAGGTTCAAAGGCATAGAAATTATATCCAGCATCTCCTCTGACCATGATGGAATTAAACTTAATATTAATTTCAAGAAAAATCCTTGAAAATACACAAACACATGAAAACTCAACAGCCTATTTTTGAATGACTTCCTAACTACCAAAGAAATTAAGTCTGAAATAAAAAAATATATGGAAACAAATGATAATGAGTACACAAGTTTCTATTATCTATGGGACATAACAAAAGCCATCATAAGAGGGAAATTCATAGTAATTAGAGTGCATATGAAAAAGATGGAAAGATGGCAAATAGTCAACCTAACATCATGCCTCAGGAAATTAAAACAACAACAACAAAAATGCCAGGACAAAAGAAAAAATAAAGATTTGAGCAGAGATAAATGAAATTGAAAAGGAAATATACAGAAAATAAATGAAAGTAAAAGCTGATTCTTTGAAAAGGTTAACAAGATCGACCCACCATTAGCTAGACTGATAAAGAATAAACAAGACAAATAAAATGCATAATGAAACAGACTACATTACAACAGATGCAATAGAAATACAAAATATCATTAGCAGATACAATGAGTGAGTATATGCCAACAAACAAGAGAACATGGAGGAGATGGGCAAATTCCTGGATGCATATCATCTACCAAGATTGAAGCAGAAGGACAGAAAACATGAATAGACCCATAACAAGCCAGGAGGTTGAATCAGTAATAAATAACCTCCCAACAAAGAAAAGCCCAGGTCCTGATGGCTTCACTTCTGAATTCTACAAAACTTTTAAGTAAATGTTAACCCCATTCTACTTAAATTATTTCTAAAGATCCAAAATGAAAGAAACCTCATAAATTCATTTTATGAAGCCTCCATTATCTTCATTCCCAAAACAGATAAAGAAATGACAAAAAAGCTACAGATCAATATCTCTGCTAAATATAGATGCAAAAATTCTCAACAAGATATTTGTAAATTTTATCTAACAACATATAAAAAAGATTATTCATCTCAACCAGATAGGCTTTACTCCAGGGATACAAGGGTCGTTCAACATAAGCAACACCATAAATCTAATACACCATATTAACAGAAAGAAAGATAAAAAACACATGATCATTTTAATAGATGCAGAGAAAGCATTTGATAAAACACAGCACACCTTCATGATTAAGACGCTTAGCGAGATTGGTATGCAAGGGTCATTTCTCAACAAAATAAAAGCCATATACAAAAAAAAAAAAAAAAAAAAAAAAAAACCACAGTGGCTAATATCATACTGAATGGGGAAAAGCTTACTAAAAACTGGTACTAGACAAAGATGCCCACTTCCTCCATTCCTTTTCAATATAGTGTTGGAAGTCTTAGCCAGTGTAATCAGAAAAGAGAATAATATAAAAACCATTCCAATAGGCAAAGAGTTGAAAATATCTTTACTCACAAATGACATGATAGTATACTTAGATGACCCCAAGGTTTCCATGAAAAAACTTTTCAAAGTAATAAATGAATACAGTGCAGTGGCAGGATTCAAAATCAACATCCAAAAATCTATGGCATTTCTATATATGAACAAGTTCAATGAAGCAGAGCAAAAGAAAGGAATCCTTTTAACCATAGCCACAAAATGTATAAGATACTTGGGGATAAATCTAACTCAGGAAGTCAAAGACTTGTACAAAGAAAACTATGAAAATCTTAAAAACTATATTGAAAATGATATAAAAAAGTGGAAGGATTAGAAGAATTAACATAATCAAAATAGTAATTCTACCCAAATTAATCTACATATTTAACTTAATTCCAATTAAAATACCAGAGACATCTTTCACAGATCTAGAAAGACAATCATAGAATTTGTCTGGAATCATAAAAGATCTTGTATTGCCAAGGCAATTCTGCACAAGAAGAGTAGAGTGGGTGGCATCTCACTCCTTGACCCTAAAATATACTATAAAGCTGTGATAATCAAAACAGCATTGTACTGGCACAAAAACAAACAAGTGGACCAATGGAATAGAATGGAGACCCCAGAAATAAGCCCCAAAACTTTGAACCAGCTGATTTTTGACAAATGATACCAGTCAATCCAGTGGGAAAAGGAAAACCTCTTAAGCAAATGGTGCTGGAAAAACTGGGTATCCTCCTGCAGAAAGATGAAACTGAATCCCCATTTTTTACCATTAACAAAAATCAACTCAAAACCAATCAAAGATGTGAACCTAAGACCTCAAACCATAAAACTACTTGCAGAAAGCACTGGAGAAACTCTGAGAGACATTGGGCTAGGCAGAAACTTCTTAAATAAGACTCCCAAAGCATGAGCAATAATCCCTAAAATAGACAAGTGCGACTATATCAGATTAAGAAGTTTTTACACAGCAAAGGACACAGTAACAAGTGTGAATTGACAACCCTCAGAATGGGAAAATATTTTTGTAAACTATGCCTCAGATAAGGAACTGATAACCAGAATTTGTGGAGAACTCCAGTGGCTTACCCCCAAAAAGTGTCTAACCCAATTAAAAGATACGAAAATGAGTTGAACAAACAATTCTCTAAAGAAGACATACAAACAGCTAAAAAGCATGTGAGGAAATGCTCACCATCTCTCATCATAAGGGAGATGCAGATTAAAACCACAATGAGATACCACCTAACCCCTGTCAGAATGGCAAAAATTAAAAATACAAAAAGTGATAAGTGCTGGTGAGGGGTGTGGTGAAAAAAGAACTCTCCTACACTGTTGGTGGGAATGTAAATTGGTCCAGCTTCTGTGGAAAACAATGTGGAGGTTCCTCAAATACCTACTAATAGAACTATCATTTGATCCAACAGTCTCACTTCTGGACCAATTGGGACCAGCAGTTGGCGTAATGGCTATGTCACTGGACTCCCATGTAGTTGACCGCAGTTAGAATCCTGGACCTGGTGGCTTAAACTCACGCCGGGTGCATGTGCATGCATGCCCAAGATCCTGAGAGGAGAATGGGGGAGAAGGGATTGTGGTATGGCCATTCCCCCGGAGGGTGATTTATCACTTTCTGTCTCTCTGTCTCTCTCTGTCTGTCTAGTGAGCACACGCACCCTATAGCAAAAACCTCTCCAAAAAAAAAGATAGCTTTGGAGAAAAATGTGTGTGTGTGTGTGTGTGTGTGTGTGTGTCTGTGTGTTGACCTATGACACAAAACTTAAGCTTTTTTTTTTTAAAACTGATTCTCAACAAAGTGCTGGTTCACCAGAAGCAAAGAATAAAGATAAAATGTTAAGTGCCTCAATTCACTCATACCATGATCTAGCATAAGACTTTCAACCAAGTTAGAGAGAAATCAGGTGAACAAAGAAATAAAACAAAACAAAACAAACAAAACCTCACGCTGTCACTGCTCATGGTGTTACATTAACATGGCCAACTACTGAAGTAAATTTGAACTATCAACATCTAATCTTCCAACTCTAAAGAGAATATTTGTACAGTACACAAGTAAATAAATAATGAAGTCAAGGAAATTGTAACCACATTTTTATGGAGCAAATAACAGCTTCAGAAATAACCACTGATAAATAGGAAGAAAAATATTGAAATCTGGAACTTTGATAAAAATACTAAAGTCATAATAAAAGACAATAAGAATAGTGAATATCATAATGATAACAATTTTAGAAAATTACTATCTATAACATAAAAAAATAATATGTGGTCATACTTCAAGGAATGTACAGAAGACATTTATCCAATGAAACATTCTGAAATATGACTTAATAAGACATTAAGTTATTATTCTATTTTAGAACCTAAACAGGTACAACAAAAGAAAAAATTACAGAGAAACATTACCAGTGGATGACTTATGATTTAGATCTTAGATCTTAGACTCAATCAAAATATTTTGATTGTAGTATGAAAAGAGAACTTCAGAAAAATTTTCACAAAATGAGTAAATGGACAAAGAAGTAACAATGACAATAGATATGAGGACAGATGCTAGGAATCCAAACACGGAGAATCAGTGTTCTTCAAAAAGTGATTGAAATACATTGAACAGGACAGGAAATTAAACCAAGGGCTTCTGAGAAATACAACAAGTTGGCCATACTTATTTACATCTTCTCTCTCAGAAACCTGAACTGAAAATGACATCATTACACAATAATGGAAAATTTTACAGATTGAGCACCCCTAATCTAAAATCCCCAAATTCTAAATGTTCCAAGATCTCAAACTTGGAGCACTGACATGACACAAATGGATATGTCCATATGTGACCTCTTACAATGGGATGCAGGTAAAATACTGTAATATAAAAATATTGTATAATATTGCCTCCAAGTTCCATGAAACAAACTTCGTGCTTAGACTTGGGTCTCCCCAAAATATCTCATTATTTATATGCAAAAATCTGCAAATCTGAAAAACCCAAGTCTGAAACACTGGTCCCAGCATTTCCACTAAGGAGTAACTAGCCTATATTAGTCCACATAGACAAAAAGAATTTCTGAGAGGGTACCAACGACATATTCCAACATAGTTTGGGATGATGGAAAGCTGATACTGAAGAGAGGCTCCGAATCTGGACACACACCTTAAAACAAACCTAGAAGGTAAGGTTCCTGCTTTGTCTATCCTATGACCAGTCAGATATTCAGTGATTCACTGGAAGGAATCACAGGACTCAGCACACAATTGTATTCACAGCAAATATTTATTATAGTGATAGACTAAGGATCAATAAAGGAAAGTCACAGATGGATTCTAGAAAAATCAGTGTTCTGGGTTTCTCTTCTTTCTCCCTCCCCGTCACACAGAGAACACATGCCCTCCCACAGGGTAAACCCAGTAACACATATGATATTTCTGCCTAGGGAAACCTATTTGAGACTCACACTTTAAGATTTTTATTGGGAGGTGGTCATGAAAGCGTTCTTTGGCTGGTAACTACAAAAAATCCAGACTTCAGTAACAAAGCAAGTACTCACCATAACTGACAATGTTTGTCCAGCCTAGGCATGGCAAAGCAACGGTATCAGATAGTGACAAAATGAATGTTTGGAAAGCCAGATCAACGGTTGCCCGTCAAGGGCCAACCTTGCAAGCAGGGCCATCTGCAGATGGTAGCCTCAGGCCCATGGAGTCCTATTTCCAAGCCTTATAAAAACACTTCACCTTCCTCTAATCCTTTGCCAGATAAAGAGAGATTTATCCCTGGAAAAACTGAATTGGGTTATTTTAACCCAGGGACCCAAGCATCATGAGGCACAAAAATGAAGGAAATTATTGGAAACAAGGAGAATAAGTAAAAATCTTTATATTCAGCTATGGAGTTCTCAGGTCACCCCATTACCTTGAAAATTAGAAGATTTTTCTCTGCAAAAAATAAACATTTCCCAAGGAAAAAAAATCCTATACTTCATGTAATGATTGTGAAAAAAAATAAATATTTTTAATGCTTTTCTCCAAATTAATTAACTGATTAAGTTATTTTAGTAAATACCTGAGAGGGTTTACTTATCTAAAGACTCCTTTTCCCAAAAACTTGCCCTTTCCTTCATCAACATGATTTATATTACAATCCTTCTTTTAATAAACTGTGGCCTTGGTTCAATCTGATTTAGGGATTGTGCCCAGCTCAAGCTGAATCCTTTTTCTAGGATATTTTAATTTAGCCCTAAAGGAAGCTTGAGATCATTCTCCTCCTGGTGTCTTAAATGATGAGGTGTAAAATTTGGAAATCATTGGCAACCACATGTTGTAACATGTGCCTAAGTTTACTTTGCAGTGATAGAGAATAAAGTTCAACGGTAGACAGGCTTGGTAGCATTTGAATACTTGATATGATATGCCTCCAGTGCCCAAATGAACAGTTATCTTTTCCAAGGTTTGTTATCCAACATTTTCTTGAGCTCTGAAAGCTAATCTGTTTTCCTCTACTTTTATGTTGTTTTGGGTTGGCTTTCTGTTTCTTGCAAATAAGAGTTACTACTTAGAATATTTCAAAAATAAAGCATTTCTATTTGGTAAATTTAAAAATTTATGTTTAGTTTAAGATATTCCTTGGTGAACTCAAATGATATTTCACCAACATTCTCTGCAACATATTGATGTCATCTATAAAATAAAGTGCTTGCATGTTGGATTTCAATCCTGACAGGACACTGTTTTGTTTTTTGTTTTTTGAATAACCAGACCCCTCAATTTCTATACTTTCTTCTTCTTCAAATACTAAATTCTTTCTACAAGTCAATGTGAAAAATTGTTCATGATGTTAGGCTAACCTGAGAGATAGTGTGGTGAAAGATTTAAGAAAAACTAAATTGAAATTATAAATACATACATCTGATCTAATTTACCCATATTCCAAAAGATGCTCGTCAACTAAATTTCGTATTTGTGTTATAACTATTTATCATAATGACAAGATAGAACAAAAGTATCTGAGAGAAAAAAATAATTATATGCAAATAATACCAGTATATAAACAAAAGGTTTTGTAGCATTTAAGAAAATCTTGCTATACGAAGGCAAGAGTCTTTTAAACAAAGTAATAATAAATCCCATCATGTAGGGACCAGCAGATGGCTGGTTACATCACTGGACTCTCACGTAGCAACTGCAGTTCGAGTCCTAGACCGGGTAGCTTAAACTTATGCCAGGCGCATGTGTGTGCATGCCCAAATTCCCAAGAGGAAAACTGAGGAGAAGGGATTGAGAAGTGACCATCTTCCTGGGGATGACTTCTCAGGGGGTGATTTCTCACTTTCTGTCTCTGTCTCTCTGGCAAGCACAAGCACCTTACGGCAAAAACCTCTGTTAAAAAAAAAATCCATAATCTACAAAGAATGCAGGAATTGATTTCAAATGTCCCTTTTCTCCAAGAAAATCGCTATAGAACAAAGATAAATAGTTCTTACAGCAGGTCCTTTACGGCTGCCGGCCTCGTACAGATACTCAGCAATGTCTGACACACTCACAGGTCACAGCCTTCTCTCCTCCCTTTCAAGGAGAGAAAGAGAAGAATCATATCTATTTCTTACTTTCATCCAAGTCTCAATCATATTCTAAAACTTTCCATTATTTTTTGCTAAGTCAATTAAATATCAACAGAACATCTATCCTGGATAAAGCACAATGCCAGCTCCGAAAGAAAAAAACAATGAAAAAATACCAAATCTACTTACTCTAAATTTGTGGAGATAAAATATCTTTGCACAAAAAAGACGATACCTCAAATATAAAGCATCAGGTGAGCTATGAAGACAGTAAGATGGAAACTTAGAGCCATTGTATGGTGAATAGCAAAGGAATGGATTTGGAAGGCAGGCTCTTCCACTCTCCTGCTGGGTGACTCTAACAGGCTACTTCGTCACAATGTAACTGCATTCAAAATGCAGATAAGGATAGCTACTTCAAAAAGCACTTGTAAGACTTAGGTAAGTTTGCATATGTTATATGAATATGATAATACTCAAAATTAGGTAGTCACTAGTCAAATATATTGCCTTAGTCAACTATTTGAAATGAGATTATCTCAAGAAAAAATCATTTTAATGTATTTGGGCATTCAGCAGCACAAAAATCAATGCTCATAACTGTTTTCCTCTCTCTTTTTCTCTCCAATCACAGAGCCACAACACACACAAACATACATGTAAGAGCCTGGAAAACCTCCTAGCTACCCACAATGATCCCGTTTAAATAGGACTTAGTCTGGGGCTAGCTGATGGCATAGCAGTTACATCACTGGTCTCCCATAGGGCCGATAGTGGTTGAGTTCTAGACCCAGTGGCTTGAAACTCAGGTGTACATGTGCCCAAAATCCCAGGAGGAGAATAGAAGAGAGGGGATTATGGCATGGCCATCTCACTTGAGGGGTGATTTTTCACTTTCCCTCTCACTGTCTCTGTCTCTCTCTCTTTCTCCCCCAGCAAGCACATGTACCCTAAGGTAAAAACCTCTCCAAAAAAAAAAATTTTTTTTATGTATAATTTAGTCTCTGAAACATCCCCAAGTTGTACAGAGAAGAAGTAATCAGCCTCCTGTCTGTGTTCCCACATAAGCATACACATAAGGGTGGGGTCTTCAAATAGTTCATAGAAATGTGTATTATTTAAAGAAAACCAAAAAACGGCTATGCATGGATTTCAAACTTGTTTGCATCAAAGTAAATTCAAGAGTTTTCCACAAAAGTTTTCAGGTCCCCTAGAATGTACATACTAGTACATTCTCTATGCAGATCTATCTTCCCTGAGAGAGTTAAGACTGAGAGCCTAAGGACCCATGACTACAGGGACACTCAGAGCCAGTTTGGTCTTCTCTACAAATGGTTTTCAAACTGCTGCTTCTTACACTTCTTAAAGTTTATAACTCTTTTGTTTTGGTGTGTGAAAATTATGCGTAGATGTTCTTGTTATTTATCACTATGTGACAAATCACCCCAAGACCTAGGGGCTGAAAATAACTACTTGATTTTCTCTCACAGTTTCTAAGGATCAGGATTTCAGGATGAGTTGAGATAGGGGGTTCTGATTCTGAGGCTCTCATCTTGTTACAGTCAAGGTTGGTTGGAGTGGGCCAAAGGGTGGCATGGTGGTTAAGGGTGCTGGACTCCCACATGGCCAACTGTGGTTCAAATCCTGGACCTGATGCCTTGCATTCTCACTTTCCCTCTCTTTCTCTTGCTCTATCCCTCTTTGTTCAAAATTTAAATAAATAAAGTTGAATAAAATAATTTAAAAAATGAATTGTTAGGCAATTCATTTCACTAACATCAGAAAGTATTTAACACAAACCTTCATATACCTAGGCTAAATGGTAATAGCCTATTGCCCCTTTTGGGACCACTGTCAAACATGTAGTGTGTCGGGACTAGCAGTTAGCATAATGGCTATGTTGCTGGACTCCCACGTAGTTGACCGTAGTTCATGTCCCAGGCCCGGTGGTTTAAAACTCATGCCAGGCTCGTGTGCGTGTGTGCCCAAGATCCCAAGAGGAGAACGGAGAAGAAGGGATTGCAGCATGGCCATCCCCCCTGGGGGGGTGATTTCTCGCTTTCTGTCTCTCTGTTTCTCTCTGGCGAGCGCATGCACCCTATAGCAAAAACCTCTAAAAAAAAAAATCAGTAATGTGTCATTGACCAAAACAATGTTACAGGACATGACTGTATTTACCAAAAAAAAAAAAAAAAAAAAAAAAAATCAGAATTTTTTGTGTTTGGAGTAGCAAATAAGTGATTCTATGAGAAATGTTAAAGTGTTTAGGAAAAGATAGTGTCTTGGTCATTTCTCATGGATACGCATCTTAAAAAATTGTGTGTATAGGGACCAGGCAGTGGCACAGTGATAAAACACAACTCGATGAGGCTGACTCACATGGGAAGGTTCCAGGTTCACATCCAGAGACCTCCATAAACATGCCAGGCTCTTGTTCACCATCTGGAGCTGAGTGAAGCTGGTGGTGTACCATAGCATCGAGACCCTGCTGACATTCTGTCTCTCTATCTCTCTGTATCTCTCACTCCATCTTTGTCTCTTTCATGGTAAAAATAAATTAATTAAAGTCTAAAAGATAAACTGTAGTGAAGCCTGCAGATGGCATAGCAGTAAGGTCGCTGGACTCCCACATGGCCAACCACAGTTCAAGTGGCTTGTAACTCATGCCTGGAGTATGTGCATGCATGCTGAAGAGCCCAGGAGGAAGATGGAAGAGAAGGGATTGTGCTGTGGCTATCCACTCAGGGGGGTGATTTTTCCCTCTCCCTCTTAGAGTTTCTCTCTCTCTCTCTCTCCCCCAGCAAATGCATGCACCCTAAGGCAAAAAATGCTACCAAACAAAACAAAACCAAAAAACTACACTAACTCCTTATCTGAGGTTTTGTTTTCCATTCTTTCAGTCACACACAATCAACTGGAAAAAAAAAAAAATGGTAAGCACAGTACAATAAGATATTCTGAGAGACTGAGTGATCAATTCACATAGTTTTTATTACAGTATAGTATAATTATTTTATTTTATGACCATCATTGTTAACTCTCACTATGCTTAATGGATAAATTAAACTTTACTGGGGCCAGCAGGTGGCATGGTGGTTAAGGGGCGGGTCTCCCACAGGGCCAACTGTGTCTAGGTTTGAGTCCTGGACCTGGGCTTGCTTTCTCACTTTCCTTCTCTCTTTCTCTGTTCAAATTAAAAATAGTAATAATGATGATGAATAAGATTAAATAAAATAATTCTTTAAAATATAAACTTCATCATAGGTATGCATGCATTACACAGGCAACAACATGGCGTATACAGGGCTCAGCCCTATAAGATTTGTAGACTCAGGCACCCACTGGGATCTTGGCATGTATTCTTTGCTGATAAGGAAAAACTACTGTGTCTATTAAAAAAAAAAAAAACAGGTCATAAATTTTTCATGTAGTAGTACCAGTTTGTAATATTTATATTTTATCAGGATGGACTGAATGCAAAATGTTAATTTAAGATCTCAAAATTTTCAAGATTTTAAGAGAAAAGTTCTCCATAATCACATGGACAATAATCAAAAAAATATTTCTTACATCCAGAAATAATAAAGAATATAAAAAAAAATGATGGTCTTAGAGAAAAGTAAGGCTATTTAAACAGCATCAGTTCAACACAATTTTGGTTTAAGGGAATCTCAAGAGTAATTTATTGTTGGCAGTGCTGAGGGATCATTGATCATGCAATGTTTATCTACTTTAAAATGCTTAACTACTTAACATTTTAAACTGGCAAATTAAATAATAGTTAAATGTTTGGATAAAATTTCAAATTTCATCTATGGCTCTGAAGGTTCATTCTATGGTGGTGATATTCAGTCTCAGCTTCAAAAGGACATTGATTTTTAACCTCCAGACTTTCAGCAGCTGACCAAAATGTGTATTCTGTAACCTCTTTAAACCATTTAATTTGTAAACTGTTACTCATTCATTTAAGAAATTCTCTTGACTATGGTGGTATAGTGGTAAAATGTGATGCTCTGAGAGACTGACCCACAGGGAAGGTTTCAACTTTGTGTCTAAAGATGTCCCTAAGGACTCCCAGCACACATGTGCCCATAATCTGGTGCTGGCCAATATTGGGGTTGGATCTACATCAAGACATCACTGAAGGTACTGTTTCTCTGTCTCTGTCTTTGCTTCTCTCTCTCTTTCTCTCCCTGACTTGGTGGCTTGAAAATATCACCAGGCACATGTGCGTGCATGCCCAAGATCCCAGGAGGAGAATAGAAGAGAAGGGATTGCAGAGTGGTCATTCCTCTGGTGAAAAGCGATTTCTCACTTTCCCTCTCACTGTCTGTCTGTCTCTCTCTTTCTCTCTCTCCCTCTCTCTCTCTCTCCCTCTCTCGTCATGAGCACACATAAGGCAAAACTTCTAAAATAAATAAATAAATAAAATCTTGGCTACAAAAGCCAGATGAGAACCAATAAAATATTACTTGATCTTTAACATTTGCTTTCCCAGAGAACTGTGTTACAGTGCCCTTTTATGGTATTATGTATTTTTAAATCATTTTTTAGATAATTAAGAAGGAAATCATTAAATTTTTAAGCTTGAAGAAATGTTAAATATTTAATCCAACCTCACTTTATAAATGAGGCAGCCAAACCAAAACACAAAAAAGGTAGTCGATTTGCCCAAACAGATTCCTATCAAAGTTATAGAAATTTTCCCCACCTCCTTTTCTCTCAGTAAGCCCATTTAAAATAGACCAATTAACACTTTCACAATAAGATAGTAGCGGTATCATGCTTGACTTCCACATATTTCCATGAACTAAGAAAAAGGAATTCTTTTCCACTTTTCTTCAACAAAATATTTAAGATTTTTATGAACAAATAACTATTATAAGCATATTATATATTCATATAATTATTATGAATATAAGTTTTCTTGATAAATTAGTGATTTTTCAGTCTGCTGATATGATATTATTCGGTATGCTTAATAACAAAGTAAAATTAAGAAATAAATATCTAAATAAAACACTCAATTTTAACAGGAAAAAATACACAAAATTTTTTTTCATTTTTTTCCCCAAAGTCAGTCTATAAAGGTTTGAGCAGTTTGAATCCAGTTAGTCTAACAAAACAAATGACGAAAATTACTTTCTTTGTTTGAAATCCAACTGAGGAAAATTAGCACCCCTAATAAATGCTTGTAAGGTGGTGACGACTACTTGACTTTCATTTTAGTGAAATGCACCTACATTCTAAAATCTATAATAATCCAGTCTTCAGTATTTTTTTCCAGAAAAACTTTTGCATTCTATGCTTTTCTACGAAATATAAACTATAGGCCATGTATCCGCCTCCCCAAACTTTATTTCCTCCTTTCTCCACTATTTCATTTCTTGGAAAAGGAAAAAAAAAAATGAATGTAACACTTTTAAAATTAACCTCAGCTATGTCTGTAAGAATATAGAGTAATGTGATTTTGTTTCGAGGTTTTTCTTTTTCCTTTTGGAATGTGGAACATTAGTTCATGCCTTGGTTTTGTCCAGAATTAAACACTCCTTCTCTATTTTATATGTCTTGTAGGACCCACAGAGTCTAAGAATGTGACAGAGGAGCCTTCCACGTCTGGGAATGTGACAGGGAACACATTATATCTATTTTTAATTCTTCAGAATTCTTGAAGAAGCTGAAAAGGCTGGAAAACACCACTTGAATTATCTCATTGTTGGACTGCACCTAACACCCCATTATCCTTTCCCTCATGTTGTAGAGTTGGACACTGCTCCTGTCACTTATGTGCTTCCTGCAATATCGTCATAGACCACCATCATCTCCATGTTCATTCTCCAACCACTCCTAACCACAGTACTCTGACTAAATGATACTCTAGTGGCTGGAAAGAATTAGGCTAGCTTTGTAAAGGCCAAACTAAATTCCATTCAGCAAAGTAACTGAATGATATATTTGTGAGTTTGAATACTAAATGTTTAAAAGATAACATGAACAAAAAGTAGTAGAATACAATAAAGTGGCCAAACCAAGAGATTAGAGTCTCACATTCCAAGGTCATCGTTTGAATTTTTGTTCCTCTAAATGATATTCATACACAAAAGGTAACCTATAAATGTTATAACCATAGCACCTTGGTGTACGCCAATGGGCTCTTCCTCTGAGGTTCGGCTTAGCAGAGTATGTTTTTACTGGATTATTCCCACACAAAATGCATTGCATTTACTGGAAATTTCTATAGCAGGCACTATGTTAGGCAGTACGAAGACAGAAAGAGATGCCATGCATTCTCCTGTTTGAAAGGACTCAATCTAATGAAGATGACAGACACTGATGATATGAAGAGAAAAAAAACTATGTTAGAAATACAACCAGAATGAGCTCAGAACCCAGAAAAAGGATGTCAATTTACTCTGAAGATACAATACTCTCAGAAGAGAGATGCTTGGTAGATGGCATGGGTAGATGTCTAAAGAGAGAGATGGAGATAAGACAAGGTGATTTGGACAAAGGACAAATATAGATAAAGGTACTCAAGAAAGGTTAGTACTTTGAAGAACCACAAATTGTTTGGTGTGCTAGAAATACACATGAAGGTGTGACATAAGATGAGGTATGACAAATAACATCATGGAATAATGTCATAAAGCAATACTATGAAGGGCCTTATATTGTCAGTCTATACCATAGGAATTTTACCTTTAGGCAATGAGGAGCCATGAAGTCATTGAATATTTTACCATGGGAGAGGAAAGATTTGCATTTTATAAAGAAAACTTTAGAAGCAGTAGGATTATGAGTTAGACATTTGAATTCATGCAGTGGTTGTACAGATGGGAAGAAGCAGGTATTTGGAAGTAACAGAATTAAGAGAAAAATATGTAATCTTCATTTTGTTATTTCTATCTTGATACAAGGGATTAGGGAAAAGAAGGTGAGTTAGGAAGAGAAATAAACTTGTTTATGGAGGTAGGCCTGAGGTGAGTGGACGATATCCTAGAAAAAGTGCTCCTATGTATACATACACTAATGATGCAGTCCTCGAAAGGACTTTGCACTAGGAAGTGCTATCATGAGCTATGCAGCAAAGCTCACATCTCACAAAAATATCCAGAAGCCCAATAGAGCACGGATAAGACAGAAGGACACCCAGGGGTGTCCTGGTGTCCTGCCTCTTCCCTGAGACTTTCATTCAAGACCTTTGTTCAACCATATTTACTGAAGGTTACTAAAAGAGAGACTCTGAGATTATGGGATTTCAAAGATGAGTAAAACTCAGGCTTTGTCCTCAAGAGCTCACAGTCTGGGGAAGGCAATTGCCTGTGAATAAACAACAGAATGTGAGGAAATACCAGAGACACAGACTGCAATTGTTTAGAACCGTTTGTCTTTCCTAAGAGATAGTCTTAGAAGGTCAACATCACAGAAAACTTCATATAGGACGGGTTAATGTCTAAGAAAAGCCTTGAAAGTCTTTAAATGTGGATAAGAAAAAAGGAATAAAAGAGGCCAGCCCATGGCCTGATGGTTAAGATGGTAGGATGCACATGGCCAACCACACAGTTCAAGTCCCAGACTCAGCAGCTAGGGCACATGCCAAGCACCAAGTGTGTGTGTGTATGTGTGTGTGTGTCTGTGCCTGAAGTCCTCAGAGAAAGACAGGATGGACAAGAGGATTTCAATGTGACCGTGCCCCATGGGGGGATGCTTTCTTTCCTCTCTCTCTCTCTCTCTCTCTCTCTCTCTGTCTGTCTGTCTTTCACTCTCTGGTGAGTGCATATATCCTCTGACAAAGTGACATCCCCACCCAAAGAAAAAAGAATGAGATTACAGAGTTGTAAAATTCCATAAAGTGGGACTCTAATCAATTCAATAGTGAGATCATTGCTCATACCAAAAAGGGAGAATAGTTGAGTCTTTGTGATTGTGTGCTTACTATAAATTTTTTTAAAAAGTGATGAATTGAATTAAGCCAAGGCTTTTTTTTATTTTGGCTACAGGGCACATGTGCTCACCAAAGCGAGAAAGAGAGAGAGAGAGAGAGAGAGAGAGAGAAAAATTAACCCCCCACGGATGGTCACACTTCAATCTCTTTTCTTTCATTTTCCTCTTGGGATCTTGGGCATGCACACATGTGCCCAGTGTGATTTTCAAACTGCTGGGTCCAGACTAGAACCCCGCAGTTAACCATGTGAGATTCATTTCCTTAACCTCCATGCTACCTGTTAGCCCCAAACCAAGGCTTCTTAACATCAGAATTACTGACACTTCGCACTAGATAACTCTTATTGTGAGGATATAGAGGCTGCCCTGTGCGCTATAGGATGTGCATCACCATCGTTACCTTTATATTAGAAACAATTAGTACCTCCTCGCACCCTCACCCCTTGGGACAATCAAAAATGTTTCCAGATATTGCCAAATATTCTCCCTAGGATGCAAAACAACCGAGGTAAGAACTACTAGGTTAAGTGAACCCGACTTTTGGGTTTCTAAATTACATATAGGACGGTAATTCAAGGCCCTTATTCTATTTTCTAGTCATCCTGTGTTTTTGTCCACTTATCAAAATTATATTAACATTTGAATCAGGAATCATTGGAATAATAATTTTCTAACTTTTAAACAAGACTCAGCTTATATTTTGCCTCTCCCTGATTAATTTTAAATGATTTAATTTAAAATAGCTACACCTTACTTTCTCTCTTTTAGTTCTAATATTTTATTTCTATCATTCCTATGACAAAGATTACTTAGCATTGCTATAATACTTTATAGTGTTCAACGTACTTTTAGAAAGAGAAGGAATTAGACATGTTCAGTGATTGTGAAGGGAGGGAGCTTGGAAGTTTGAACTGACTAACTCGGAAAAGGAAAAAAAAAAAAGAAGGCAATGTTATAGTAACTAAGGAAACCTCCTACACTGAGAAATTGAAGGGAAGAATTGAGGGAGGCAAAGAGGCCTTCTAATTTTTCAGATTTTTGCCATAGGGAGTGTGTGTTCACTAGACAGGCAGAGGGAGTGGCAAAGTGAGAAATCACCACCTGGGGGGATGACCATGCCACAATCCCTTCTCCACCATTCTCTTCTCAGGATTTTGGGCATTCAAGCACATGCCAGGTTCAATATCCCAAGAATCATTTGACAAAATACAAATGCAGAGGAGTAATACAGCCAGGCCACAGGTAAATAGGTTCCATCCCCTTCTCTTCCATTTCTTTTTTTTTTTACACATTTAAACCTGAAAGGGTCAGTACACTTTCATCTAAAAACATTTTTAGAAAACTTTTATTTCAAGAGAAGCCAAAGGAAACCCTGTTTGCATTTCAAATACCTTATTTAGACATTAAGTAGTATGTTTTATTTAGAAAAATGATTAATCATTCTTCAAGACTTATAAAATACTTGTGAGAGGGAAAAAGAGAAAAAAAAAAGACCTTTAAGTTGGAAAATTCCTCTTGAAGGAATTCTAAATGTCACAAAGAACATATTGGGCCAATTTCTCCTTTTTTAATTCTCTTTGCATCACAGTGTATAACTCACATCTGGGTTGCAACAGAGAGACTCAAACTGTTTACGTATCATCATTATCAGAGACAGAAAAATGTAACCGTAGTGAAGTGGGGCCCAGGGTGAAAGAAATCGCAAGCAGATCTCCCTGAAGGAAGCCCTTGAATCCAGTCTCTCATCCAAGCCAAAGAAATGGAGCCAGACCATGAAAGCATTTTTGTGTGAATGAATAGCTCCCTCCCACAGAGGGCCTCCTGTAAGAACAGTGACTTCCTCCTTAGCGCTTTCCCATCATTCCTGTTCTCTTCTACCAGCCTGTTCTGGACCAACTTTACAAGGTTAAACTAGATAAATGTTTTTCTGTTAATCTCCCTGTGAGCCATAGAAAGCGTATTACAATCCTTTCACTGAAATGAAGGATTTATAGCTTCCTATCAGTAGGAAGCTTGGGCCTCAAGGCAAGGTTTCAGAGACAGTTTCACTGCCCCCACAGCCTGTTCTCTCCACATCTCCTCCTCCTTGCCTTCCTGAAAACCCACCCAGACTAACAGAAAGTCCTTCCAATTTTAGTGCCTAGGAAAACATGCTGCCAGACAGGGGGTGCATGAGGCCTCTGTGGGAAGCCCTGGATGAATTAGAAGCATGCAGGGAGAGGAGAGGGAATAGGAGGAGGTTGAAGAATTCAAAATCACTCTGCCAAACAGCTAAACATCTGTCTAGTTGCTCTAAATATCTTTTTCCTTCCTCTAGACCCCAGGGGAAGTACTTCATTAGCTCATTGCCTTCTATTTTGCTCTGGATCTCAGCTGTCATAGATAGTATATAAATTGATGTTCAGAATCCTGACACGAGACACTGCTGTAGAGGGTTGAAGAGGAAGCAAAAATTGACTACAAGAGTCACACCTCCCATGGAGATGATGCCCTCCCTGGGTGGTACCCACAACTGAATAAGGCAATTCTATTACTCGTCTAACTGTGGTTTTACAATGGTGTGGTTATGATAATCATGATCTTTGTCAAGAATAAATTAAACAAGGTATCCTCTCTGCAAATGTGTCCTCCCATAAGAAACAGAACAATCTTTTCAATGAATCTTCTATAAAATATCAAGAATCCAGAGCCAACTCCCTATTGACTAGTCATCCAACTCTATCAGAGTAAGAAAATGAGCACCATCATTTCTTCTCCATATGCAGAATATTTCAGTGCATTGTAAAGGACATCACCATATCCCAGGGCAAGAAAGTGTTAACAAAAAGTGTTTACCAAATTAATGATGAAATTTTGCTTGCTTTTATAGCTTGTGATAGATTTTTCTTTTTAATCTGGTCTTTATTCTTTTTCCTGGAACAATAACTTTACCCCATTTGTCAAACACCAGATGTTCAAAAACAAATTACTTCTGCTAGTATATGGTTTTTCAAATTGTATCTCATTTATTTCAAACATGTTTTTTTGAAGTTATAGCAATGAGATAATAATTTTTCTTTTAAGCCATTTTTATTTCTTGTTTCTCTGGTCATGTCCTTTGTGCATTTTATTCCATGTATGTGGACTGGGGGGGATCGTTTGTTGTCTTTTTTTTTTATTATTGATTTGAAAGAGTTTTTCATTCAGATAGCAAGAAAATTAATCAGTTGGCAGGCATAAGAATTTGAAATATTTTTTCCTCTTGTGTTGCCTGTTTTGACTTTTAATGGTACATTTTCTAGAGATTTTTTTTAATGTTACATAATTAAATAGTATAAACTCGAGTTGATAAATTGAACTTGCTAATCCTTTATTTTGTAGTTTCTGGATTTTACATCATGTTCAGTAATACTTCCCTGAACTCTAATTCTTTTAATGCTTTTATAATTTAAAAAGAATTAATTTTGTCTATTTCTGTAATCTGTTATGGGTGAGCTGCAACTTCATAGAGAACCCACCTTCATATTTTCCCAAATGTTTACCCAGTTATGACAAAACCTTCTTTCTTCACTAATATGAAATGCCAGTTTCCCCATGTGCAAAATTCACGGCTAGCCCCATGGCCTACCTCTTAAGAGAGCTGGATCCCACATGGCTGTCTGTTCAGTTCAAAGCCTGGCCTTGGTAGCTTGAAAAATTCATTGGAAATATCTTTCATATGCCCCAAATCCTAAAAGGATGGAGATATGCAGAAAAAGGTACTGCGGCATAAGCATACCCAGCTGGGTGCTGTTTCTTCCCTTTCTCTGTCTCTTTGTCTCTTTGACTCTATCTGTCAAGAATACATGCCCTCTGGCAGTTTAAAATTTTCTCATGCAAACATTTTGTTTCATTTTTTGAGTCTGTCTTTTTACATACAGTATTATTCCATTATGTATTTGACAAACTTTTCTGAGTGCCTACTATGTGCCAGGCAATTTTCTATTTTAGGCAACAGAGACATAGCAGTGTAAAAATATTTCAAATAATATTTACAATAATAATAATAAGGGGGAAAGCAGAGAAGGAGAAATAGAAAGGAAAGGAAAGAAAAAGAAAAGAGGTGGTGACAAGCCCCCTTACTCTATTGGGTTTACTATTCTAGTAGAAAGAAATAATACAATAAACAAGTAAAAGTATGATGAATATTGCTATGAAAGAAAAGCAAAGAAAGAGACCAGTAGATGGTGCAATGATTATGTCACTGGACTCCCATATAGTCAGCAACAGTTCGAATCCCGGGTCTGGTGACTTAAACTCACACCAGGTGCATGTACATGCATGCCCAAGATCCCAAGAAGAGAATGAGGGAGAAGCAATTGCAGCCTGTCCATCTCCCCAGGAAATGATTTCTCACTTTCTGTCTCTCTGTCTCTCTCTCTTTGTCCAATGAGCACACGCCCCCTACAGCAAAAATCTCTTTAAAAAAAGAAAGAAAGGAAGAAAGAAAAAAAGAAAGAAAGAAAAGAAGAAGAAAAACAAAGAAAGAGAGAAGAGGAGTGGCAATTTTAATAGGTTGGTTAGTAAAGGCTTCACTGGCAAACAAGCAGTTGAGCAAGCATCTGAAGGAGTAAGTTACTGGCTCTCAGGGAGAAAAACATGAACAGCAAGTGATTGCATATTTGATGAACCATAAGGGAAACAGTATCAAAGTATAAAGGGAAGATTTTCTGAAGGATAGAAGAATGTGAGTGTTGGTGTATTATGTAGTCAAGTGGAAAGCCATCAAAGGGTTTGAGCATGTGTAGTGAAGTAAAAAGCTATTGGAGGGTTTGAGCAAAGGAATTCTATGGTATGCTTTATACATTAAAAACATCACTATGATGAGAATCTTAATAATAATTACGCAGGGTTAGGATATACAAATAGGGCAACCCTTTAGGCAATGAGCACTAATGCTTGCTTAGATCTGTGAGGTAGCAATGAAGTTAGTAAGAAATGGCAGTAATATTATGGAAATATTTTGAAAGTAAAACCAAGCAAATTGACCATCCAATTAGATATTGGGCATAAAAGAGAAATGTGAAAGATAACATTGTTTTTGATTGAACAAATAAACAAATGGAATTGCTATTAAGCAGGTTGGAGAAAATGGAATATCAAGCTTGGGAGAATTATCAAGATTGCTAAGAATTTTTTGTATCCTACACCTGTACCACAAATGAGAAATTTAAAATATTAAAAACTAGAACTAATTACATTTTATTATGAAAATTATGATATTCATTAATGCTGTATACAAACATTCAAGTTTTCTTTCCAGGCATCCTGTGGTATAACACTTTCCCATTCAATTTGAAGTTAGAGATGGCCAAGTTAGAAACTGTAGTTAGTGAAAGTTAGTTACATGGAGCCTCCAGCAGCCTGAATCCTTGAGCAATTATGAAGAGCAAAGTTCCTCTTCTATTGTATTTTAGACATATAACCAGGGTAAGAAATAAATTTTGTTGGGTCGAGCCACTTTGATTTGTTACCAGAATGAATTCTCGTGAGTATTATCTAGCAAACTATAAAGCTACTGATAGAAAACACTTGAAGACATTGGAGTAGGTAAAGATTTCTTTTTTTTATTAAGAGAGTTTTTTTTTTTTAATAGTGTGCATGCGCTCCGCTCACCAGAGAGACAGAGAGAGAGAGAGAGAGACAGAAAACAAGAAATCACCTCCCCCCAGGGGATGGCCATGCTGCAATCCCTTCTCCTCCATTCTCCTCTCAGATTTGGGGTATACACACACACACACACACACACACACACACACTCGGTGTAACTTTGAAGCCACCGAGTCTGGGACTTGGACTGTGTTTGGCTGTATGGGTGTCCAGCAATATAACTATTATGTCATCTGCTAGTCCCAGAGTAAGTAAAGATTTCTTAATATGACCCCTAAAATGCAGGCAACAATTCCAAAAATAGACAAGTGGGATTATAGCAAGCTTAAAAGCTTCCTCACAGCAAAGGAAACAATAATTAAAGTGAAGAGACAATACTCAGAATGAGAGTAAATATTTGCAAGCTGTACTTCAGATAAGTGATTGATAAGCAGAATATACAAGAAACTCATGCAGTCAACCCCCAAACAAATAAATAATCCAATTTTGAAAATGAGCAAATGAGTTTAACATGCAACTTTAAGGAAGACATATTATTGGCCAAAATGCATATATGAAAAAATGTCCAACATCTCCTATTATAAGGAAAATGCAAATGAAAACTATAATCATATTACTTAACCCTAGTAAGAATGGCTTTGATTTTTAAAAAAATTAATAAAGAACAAGTGCTGGTGATGCTGTGATGAAAAGGTAACCCTCCAGCACTGATAGTGTGAATATAAATTGGTACAACCACTAAGGAAAAAATATGGAGATTTCTCAAAACTTATAGTCTACCATGTGACCCAGTAATCCTAATAATCCTGCTCCTTGGAATTGACCCAAAGGATAGAAAATAGTCAGAAAGATACTTGCATGTCCACAATCAATGTGGCATTATTCAAAATTGCTACTACATGGAGACAACCCAAGTGTCAAAGAATTGATGACTGGGAAAAAATGTGTCATGTATACACTATGGAATATTTCTCAGGCAACAGGAAAGATGAGACCTTGTCATTTGATACAATGTGGATGAATATAGAAGATTTCATTCTAAGCAATGTAAGCCAGACTATGGAAAACAAATTGTATATCACTGCTCAATACATACCGAAAGCCTACACTCTATGACAGAAATGGAAAGATCCAGAGGTATATATTAGGAAGGACAAGTGTAAATACCAGAAACTGTACTGGGAGGTGAGATGGCTAATAGAACGTGGGTGGGAAGGACTCAGAGAAGAAATACCTAACAGACAGAAAAATGTAAAGTTTTCCATCGAAAATGTGTGTAATAATATCCTTATTAGATTGCCGTGTACTACATGCATACTTTGAAAATTCATATTGGGTACTATAGAGGTGTATGACAATTAAATGTGAATAAGAAATCATAAAACAAAATTAAACAAAAGAAATTAGTAACCAACATGAAATACAGTCATAATACACAACAACATCATACAACACATTGCTTAGTGTAATGCTCAGGTAGTAAGCATCAAAGAAATTACTATTAGAAGCTAAAATCATTATTATCAATGCTATATGCCAGTAATACCTTAGGTAAAACGTTGCCTAATACTTATAAAGAACCTATAGCTTCATGAACGAGATTAGAAAATAGTGTTAACATTGTGTGCTGGTTGCAGTTGTCTTCATTTGATGAAGTATGAGAAAGAGTTCAAAACGGAATTGACAAGCTTCGAGCAGAAATAAAAGCAAATAAACCCGAATAGTTAAAATTTATATATACAAAACTGCAAGAGGCCATTAATTCTCCTCTTGTAAAAGAAAAAAGAATGCTAAAGACATATTAAATATCAGCAAGAATGAGATGAAAGGTATCGCTTTCAAACCCATTGTCAAAAGCTCTAGATGGATTAAGGAGGAAAGAAGAGCAGGGAGCAGGTAAAGGTTTAATGCTTCTTTATTTCTTTCAATCAGAAAAATGACAGGAGAAAGAGACAAAAGCCTTGTAGTTTTCTAATTAAGCAAGGTGGAGACAGAGGAGGAATACAGCAAATCTAATTAATATGTCTGAAATTGAACCATGTGTGGTTGTTGGCACAGAAAACTGAATGAAATCTAATAGATATGATGCTTGCTATGTTTTTAAGAGAGTTGTATTACCAAAGAAACCACATAACCTGAACCGAAAAAGGTCAGTGACTTAAAATGATCTTAGGTCTCCAACTTTCCAAGATTATGAACATATTGATAAAAGTGCTCAGCACTCAGTGGCAGACAAGTTTTCCAGTGTCTGCTTTCGATAAGATCTAAGCTCAGGGAAAGGAAAGAATATTCTAGAGCAAGATCCAAGATCCATGGGGAACAAAGGATGGGATCCCCCTCAATAAGCAGAATTGGGTCTACATGGAAAATGTTCTTTCCTGTCTGCATAGGCCTGCCTGGATTTAAGAAACACTATGTAAGTGCCTTGTGTTTCACAACATTGCCCCATCATAAATGAATCTGTTTGTTTTGGTTGTCCAATCCCTCTTGCGCCATTCATAATGGGTGTGTGGAAGAAAAGATCATTTGTCTTTTACGTTTCTAAGTCTATAGACTAAAAGAAGTCATGCTCAGACCTGGTAAAGAGACTGCAGAACACCACTCAGAAGTTCTGGACTTGGAGTTAGTTGCAATGACTGGATGGATCTTTTGGGGAAGAGAAAACCAAATATTTGGGAATCAGAAAGGAGATAATTTAGTGGTGATTAGGGCTACTACAAGTGCTTCCATTCTCCTTAGTACATAAGAGAGATATACTTCCTCACTCACTTTGAAGATAAGCTTAGACATATGATAAACTTACGTCATTCCAAGTAGAATTTTTCAGGAATGTGAGATTACCCCATATTTGCCATTTCTTCTCTCTGGCATCATCAAAGTGTATGACGAAACAGATTCCATTGATGTGGGTTCCTTACTGACTATGATGGGCTTCTTGCTAACCTGTGTTGGACTTACAAAGTGAGGAAGAAATAAGCATTTAGTGTTAAGTCACTGAGATTTTGCAATTGTTGTAATTGAAGTGTAATCTATGCTGGGCTATTATTTTTCAGTGGCGTTTATCTCAGAAGTTCAGAATTGGTTACTAAAGCCTGAAACAAAGCATAAAGAGACACTTAGTACCAGGCCTGTATCTTGACATGAGCCATAAACAAGGAAAGCAGCACACAGTTTTGAGACTTGATCAAACTTGTCATTCAGGAGGGCCCATTAGTGACTGAGGCAATTCCAGCCAAGTAAGCTCCCAGTAAGTCTGTAAACAGTGGAAAGACTTGAGGCTGCAACCTGCACTCCCAGGTCCACAGCTGTGGCTCAGGAGGCCCCCACAGGGCTCACTGAAAACACACAACTGCTTCCAGAGCCTACATACAAAGTTACCAATGGCCACCTTATCAGGCAGTGCTAGGCACACAGGCAGTGATGATGACAATAGTAGCCAACTGCAAAGGTGATATTCTCTTCCTCTTCTGCTCCCTGCCCCAATTCACTGAAGGAGCTTTATTATGAGAAGACAAAAGGAGGAGAGAAATCCCCAAGGGAATCTAGTCCCAGTCTTCCTCTCTACAAGTATGCAAGGAATAAAAAAGCAAATCTGCCCAACCCTCCATTCCAGATCCACTGGAAAGAGAGGAGGAGCTAGATTCTAACAGATAGATTAGTCTTAAAATGAACTCACTTTTAATAAAAAATTACCTGGATCTTAATCTGCTCATGATGTTGTTAGGACATAAGAAAGACAGATTCATCTGAACAGTTTCAGTCAGTGACCATAAAAAACCAAGATGGTCTCATGCTTATTTCCCCACTGAGTTCAGACTGTTTGAGAAACCAGTTACAGCTGTGACTCTGTTGGAAAATTGTTGTGAGACGAATGTGGATGCTAAAAAAGATGAATGTGAGAAATACTAGTGGGTGTGATAACTGAACTTGCAAGCATGTACAGAATACTTTAAATCTAAGAAAATAGAGAATGCTCAAAAGTTGAAAAAGGGAAAACAAACAAATGTGGTCTTAATAGTTTGCCAAGAGATTAATTTGTGTCATTATTTGAGAAATGCCAAAAATGTAGGAGCATGAAATTTATTTTAAAAGTGCCAACCTCAGACCTTACATTTCCCAAAAGAAAACCCTTTTCCTAAATGCATATATGTGGCCAGAACACCAGGCACCTCGGGTCTCCAAACACTCCTATGGCCCCACACCTAAACATGCTGTCGGAGATATCCCCTATAGTCCAGAGCAGGCAGGAGGGAAAGCTGTACCCTCTTTGATACAAATAGCAAGTGATCAATAACTGAGTTTATTTTCTATGAATACCACTCCCACCCTAAATAAGAAACATTTGGACTAAGGCCCAGACATGCCACCCAATGTTTTATGAATGGAAGGCAGCTGATGGGATCTCAGGAGCACATCTTAGAGGTCTTCATCCTCTCAGAGCCATTAGTGCCTTAGTGACTGTGAATGAATCACCTAATCAAAATGGAATTTTGAGTGTTGTCAAATATCAGAGAGCAGAGCTTGTCAACTTGCTGGATAACTATCAGAGGCTGGTTGAAAAGAAGTCTGTGTATGTCCCGATTATAAACTGGAATCATCTGGAGAGCTCTGGCCCAGGTACCTGCTATAGACAGAAAATTTGTGTCAGAAGGGCAGAGTTCCCACGGATGGAATTAGTGCCGCTGTAAGGGCCCAAAAATAACAGGTTTTTTTGTTTGTTAGTTTTTGTTCATTTGTTTGTGAAAATAAAGGGGAAAGACAGTTATCTATGAACCAGAAAGAAAGCCCTTACCAGATATCAAATAAGCCAGTGCCTTGATACTATACATTCAGCCTCCAGAACTGTGAAAATTGTTTCTATTGTTTATAAGCTATCCAGTCTGTGGTAGTTTGCTTTTGCAGCCTGAGTTTTGCAGCCTAAAGACAGTTCATTTAGACACAAGAAGTGCAGGTGAGTGTCATAAAAACAAGTGCAGCAGGGCAATATTCAGCAACTTGTTTTGCTCTGAGATGAATTTGACTAAAGTGTCCTTTTAACTACTAATGCTAATAACAAAAAGAACAGAATAAAGTTAGAGGTCATGTCAAACATTTTAGAACCAGATATCAAAGGGATGATTCCAGGGGGACTAGCTTGGTGTGTGCCCTCTATAGCAGACGAGAAATTATCAGGGCGGCTGAGAGCCAAGGCAGCTACTTTGTCAGCATTTGGGAAACCTGGTCTAAAGTCCTTCCGTGGGGCTCCTCCCAAACACATTGGAATGATAAGAGTATTTCTGTCTGCAAATGGCAGGTCCATCAAGCTGCCTACTGTCTAACTGGGCAATAAGCAAAGCCACTAGGATTTGCAGAAGGAGCTCTGAGCCCATGTAAGGCTAAAACAACCCTGCACAACCACCAAGCGAAAGGATTGAGAGATTCCTATAGGAAGTTAGAAAAGTGCTAGTGATTATCTTGTAGCTTTGCTTGTGGGGAAGGTGGACATTTTGTGGCAGGCTGTACTCATAGATGTGGAATCAAGGTAGGAGAATAAAGTGAAAGCAAAGTCTGGCCTTGTGGATCTTGAAAACAAATCACTTAGGGAGAGAGTTTGCCTGATCTGACAAGAAACTAGTCTCTGATTCTGCTTGGGAAGAAGAAAAACCTGGAGTGATGATGGGCACTCAGGTGGCAGAGGGCCTGCTTATAAGCCAAGAGCATGCATCTCTGCTGGGAAAAGATAGGCCTGCCGTGCTCACAGCCTGAAATCCCCTTCCCAGGGGATCCAGGAAGAAATGGAAAGGAGATTATAACATAAAAGACGAATTCCTTAGCCAAATACTGACTTTCTCAGACTGTGGAGGAAGTAAACAATACATTAGAGATTTTGACTGGAAGATCAGCCCAAATTTTTGTTCAAAAGTTTTAAGGTAAAGACATCCTGGTGGCCTGAGGAAGCCATATGCCATGAGCAATCAACCACAGGAAAGTGAAGAGCTCAGAAGGTCCTTGCCCAAATTTGCTGAGCAGTTATCCCTCTGGAATTTCTGTGAAGGCCTCTGGAAGAATAGAACTTTCTCAGAAAAGCTGAACTAAAGTTACATTTCCCACCAGGAAAGCTTGGAGGATAGAAGCCAGGATAAGTTGAAGTAACACAAAATATTAAAATATGACCTTTCTTTCATTTAATTTCTATGGAGCAAGTTCATATCTAAACACATATATTGCATAAATATGTGTCCAATAAAAGGCTGCTAATTGATTCAAAAATATTTTTGTAATACAATATTTGGAAAATGTGGATAAAAAAGACAAAAGTCCCTGAATGATTTGCCAGTAAAAACTTCAGTCATTACCAACTAGTTTGTATATGACTTCAACCAAAATCACATTTGAATAGGTCAGATAACATTACTTTCCTTTTGAGCCAAATAATATTGGAGTTACCCAAATTTTGGTATAGTCACCAGTTCCACAATTGAAATACTACCTATATATTTTAAAAATGTATATTTCCATCTTGACCTCACCTCTGAGTGTCATACATCCTGTTTCTAACATACACCTAATGTTTACAAATCAAGCGTGGTGTGCACAAATCTCTTCCACTTGTGTTCTCCACCCTAAGCAATGTAACCTCCATGACCTAGCTGCCCAAGTAGGAAATCTGGGAAACATTCTTGACAGTATCGGATTACTCATTCTTCATAAAGGAAAAACAATCTACCCAAGAACTGTCAGGTCTATGCACAAAAGAGGTTTAAAATTTATTTACTTTTTCACTAGTTCTACAACTTCACCAAAGACCCAGCCTCCATCATCTCTCCTCTGGGCAACTGCAACAGCCTCCTAACCTGCCTTTCCCGCTGCTCCTTCACATCATGCAGTTTGCTAACACCACATAATGTTTTCATTCATGTCTTCTGGGGTTTCATATGTCCAAGGATGTCCTCACAGACTCCTGATCTAGCCTAGGTCCACTCCAAGTTACACTCTTGGATAAAACCCAGTACATTCCCACTACAGCATTTATCAAAGTTTATGTTTATTCAAATGATTATTTTTTCCATTATTTTTTCCATTATGTCCTAACTTTGTTTAATTTACTTTGGCATGGTGTTAGCACAATGCACAACAAATAATCAGCTGCACAAATGAAGTGATGTTGCCTCTTCTAGAGATCACACTGGATTAATGGGTAAGGAAAATTAGAAGCTATCTATTCCAACACCCCTATTTTTGGGGTGAAGATATCAGCAATAATAAAGAGGCTACTCAAGCTTATGCAGTTGGCTTAGGGGCAGAATCAGAATTTCTTACACTTAGCCCTAGCAGCTCCTACAATACACTTAAGCATAAGGAATTTTGAATAGTAATCTAATAATCATTCATCTTTTTTGCCAGCCATTCATGAAGTGTCTCCCATGTTAACAGCGGGGCCACAATGAAGAACTAGATGGATACTTAACCAATGCATCTTCCAGTTAATGAAAGAGGGTTCCTAGAATGAAATTTGAGATACTCAAGATTATGTACAAAAATGCATAACTTATGTTTCACAGAAGCTTAAAATAGTCTATATCCTCAAAGAAATTATTTTATTCTGATTGAATTCTGGAAAATAATTTTTCTGAGTTTATTAATGAAATACTACATGAAAGTAAAACCATCTGAACAGTAAAAAGAGTAAGACCAATAACCAAGCTCTTTTCAAATATATGTATCAAGAAAGATAAAGGAAGGAAGAAAGAAAGAAAGAGAGAGAGAGAGAGAAAGAACTTGTCAATTAAAAAGGGAACTACTGGTTTATCACTTGAGTTGTGTGTTACATTCAGGTCTCAAGAATCACAGAGAAATAATATTTAATGTTCACATGGTTTAGTTTAATTTTTATCTGCATTTTTATATTATCTGAGAATCTAATGCCCTCCACCACCTTTTTCTGTAAGTTGATTATCTTCTCTCTTGAGCTTCTGTTTAGTTTTCAACAATCAGTTTGCCAATTCAACTGTTCTCTAATCTCTCTGGAAAATATTTTTAAATTGCTTACTTGTTTATATGAGGGGACTTCAGAAGGTTTGTAGGAGAATAGAATTAAAATATTTATTTTGGTGAAAAATAATTTTGACATCCACGAACTTTTTTGAGGACTCCCATATAACTTCTTTTCTGACATTCACATTTCCTTAAAGAAATACATATACAGTAACACAAATCTTTTTGCAAGAAAATATAAAAGAAATAGCTATTGTATATTGGAGAGGGGCTTTTAAAATTTATTTCTTCTGTGAGAGAAACAGAGATACAACACCCCAGCAGGGTCTTAATGCCATGATCTATCACCCAGCCTCAACCAACCACGATTATGGGCACACATGTACCTGGAGTACTCAGTTAGGTCTTTGGCCACGAACCAGGAGTTTTCTCATGTCGGTCTCCCTTACAGAGCATCACATTTACCATGTGCCACCATCCAGCCCCTGGCCCTCTTTTTAGCATTTTCAAATTGTAAACAAACAACAACAAAATGCAATATATTCTTGAAAATTATCATTTTTAATGAATGCCGATTTCATTGAAGAATAGAATGTACATTAGATGAATTTAAACAGGAACAAAACATGTGTCTTGAACATTCTAGATACATAGTTATACAGTTATATATAGATATACACATACTAATTACTCATCTTATGGTTTTTACTAGGTAAATGATAAAATAATAAGCCTAATAAAATAATATGTTCATTTATGAAAGCACTTTCTTTAAACCGAATCTGAAGAGCTGAAGTGAATGATACAAGGATGAGCAGCATCAGTGAATGGTGAGGCTAAAGTGATAAGAAAGACTTCTGGATAGATAGAAAATGTTAAATAAATAGAAAGATTTACCTGTTTTAAAATAGAGAAGAAGAAACATGAAAATTTCAGATTGGGCAGGGGGTATTAAACATTCTGTTTCATTTGCTTAGCCAGGCTCCAGCTGGCCTACTTCAGCACAAGCCTTGCAGAATCCCCATGTGGGAAACTCCCGTGGACTACTTCTTTAACATCTTTCGTGATATAATCCCTAAAAGTGGAAAGACGCACAAAGACTCATGGGTGCGCTGCTACTGGTGTCACAACATCAAAAGAAACTAAGAAGGAAATCCAGCTGCTAGAATTTGAATTAGAAGAAGAAACCGCTGCAGATTGTTTATGGAAGCACAGATGGCTAAAGGGAAAACAGCCTTCTCAGAGCCAGCTTGCCAGGAGAAACATTGGCGAAACACAGTTGGACTTTGTTAACATTTCCCTCCAGTTCTGAAATGGTCTTAATTTCACTGCTGGCCAATGAAATTTGACACTTTTCATATATGACTTGTGTACAGATTACAGCAATAAAAGTTTGAACTGGAAAACATCTGGAGAGAGAAAAAAGCAGTTCACCTAGCAGGAGGTCAGGGCACACAGTGACCTTTTGGAGTCCTCAGAAGAATGACAGGAGCTTAGGAATGGCTAAACATGGGATGGACCGCCAAGCATGACAAACACATAATTTAAAAAGCATGGTCAGATTTGGGGTTATAAAAAAATAAAATCATAGAAAGGCATCCATTGGTAGACACTCATGATAACCACGATCAAAATGAGATTAAGAGTTCAAACTATTATTTAAAGGTAGATTTTTAAAACCCACATATTTTAAAACGATCTGAACAAGTTTGTAGAATTGCTCATAGAGGAGCATACATTTGAATATACAGTGTAGTTTTTATCATTCTAGTTTGACTTTATTCTTTTCAATTTTACACTAAAAAAGAATAACACAATAAAAATCATATGACGTTATTTCAAAAAGTTCATGGAAAGTCGAATCATTGTAGTTTAATATAGTTCAACAAATTTTGACATTCATGTGTTGTTTTCTCATAATACGCATTTTCTGTGCATTTTCTGAAGGACTCACATACATCATTAACTCCTTTCTGCTACCTAGCAGAGGAAAGATTTTCACATTTCATGATGGCCTGTTCAAGAGGTATCTACACAGACTGCAGAAAAAGAATAGAGTGGAAATAACAATTCTTAAAGTTTTTCTACACTTAATTTACCTTTCTTTCTTTCTTCCTTTTTTTTTTTTAAGAGAGAGAAGTTTTTGCTATAAGGCACGTGTGCTCACCAGAAAGAGACAGAGACAGAGAAAGCAAGAAATCACTCCCTCCCCAAAGGGGGGAGCTCACACCACAATCCTTTCTCTTCCATTCTCCTCTTGGGATTTTGGGCATGCATCCACATGCTCCCCACATGAGTTTTAAACTGCCAAGTCCAGGACTTGAACCACAGTCAACTACATGGAAATCCAGCAATGTAACCATTACACCATCTGCTGGTCCTAAGTAGAGTTTCTCAAGAGTCCCAGTCCCAGAGAGTGAATACACATCTCTATACATGCACACATATCATATCTAGTTGAAGACCAGGACAATCTTCCAGCTGGGCGGTAGACACAAAAATCTTTGGTTTTGTGAAGGTAATCATTTATACCAACTTCAATCTAAACAAAAGATTGTGAAAAGATATAAAAAGTAACTCACTCCACATTATGTCCTCTCAGTTTTATATTAAGAGAATACACAAACCAATTAGTATTTATTTAATTATGTCGATACTATATTATTGACCAATGTTAATAAAATATAGATCCCACAATCTGGAAAAACTTTTAAAAATTAATTTCAGAATACCAAATAACAGTAAAAAATTAGAACATATACTTCCATGCTGATTTTCAGGGATTATGAACATTTTCATTGTAGAGTAATTCATTTGGTTTTCCAATGGTAACCACTGCTCTTCAGTCGTGCCCCTACCAGAATCCTACCTTTAGTGACTTTGCTTGGTTTTTTAGTTCAGTCAGGACCCTATCAGGCAGTGATTCTCAAAGCGTGTTCTAGAGCATTGGCATCAGATCACCTTATTAAAGTATCTGATAATTGACAAGAAACTCTTGAAGCCTTTTGAGCATATCACTTGAAACACTGAAACAGGGATAGCTAGGGAAGGCTAGATGCAGTCAGACTCACCAGGAATCTATGATAGCTGAAGAGGTTAAGTATTATGGGTCTAAACTGGAGCTGTGACAACAGGGACAAAACCATCCAAAATATTTGAGAGTTAAAAAATGTCAGGACTTACAATGTGCTGGATGATATGAAGTGGAATGTAGGGAGAGTGAGGTAGTTTTGTTAGTGACTAAGGACAAGGACCTTTGAGACAGTAGTGCTGAAAGCCTCTGTTATCCCACTTGCCAGGCATCTGAGCTTAGGCCATTTGTTTTCTCTACTGAACCTCAGGTTTCTCATCAGAGACAGTGCTACCACAATAGAGTCATATGCAGGTTAACTGATATCATATATGGTTGGCACTAGTACAAAGCCTAGCACACAGCAGGTGGTTAATGAATCCTAGCAGATTTTAATATTACTCCAGGTTTCTGCCCGAATGGGCAGGAGGGAGGAAAGGAAAGAAAGAAGAAAGGGAGGGGAGGAAGGAGAGAGAAAGGAAAGGAGTGAGGAGGGGAGGGAAGTTGGTATGGCTATTCTTTTGGAAATTAAAGACTATTAATCATTTAAAAGTCATCTCTATATTTGCATATTCTACCTAGTGGATTGGTACATTTTCTACTGATAGTATTTTTTTTATTTCTGTGAATTCCCAGGTACCACAAAAGACATTCTTTTCTCTGCCTACATACAAATGTACACATCCACTGATTGAGCAAAATACTTCCCGTTCTGTGAGAACCAGGTGCTGGATACTCCTCTGCCTTCTATGTCCACATCCTTGGCTCCTCATACAGAATAAAGTGCCTCCTCCCTCCTGGCACAGGTGTGCCCAGTGCTAATTGACACATTGGCTCCCTCATATTTTATTATATGCTCGTCTGCTAGAGTGAGCTCTTGAGGAACCTTGTTATCAAGTTCTCTATTACCATTAATCAGCTTAGTACTTGGCACAAAGCGAGCACTCCACAACTTTATGCCTAAATATATATATATATGTGTGTGTGTGTGTGTGTGTGTGTGTGTATGTGTGTGTGTCTCAGATGTAGCATAAGTTATCTGAATATCAGGCATAAGGAATAAGCCTCCCAGGGCCAGCCCCATGGCCTAGTCATTAAGTCCCACATAGCTGACTACACAGTGTGAATCCTGGACCAGGTGGCTTGTAAAACACAGTAGGGTGAATATGCATGTGTGACAGAATGAAGAAATGGAAGAGAAGGGGATGACTACATCCCATGGGGGCAGGGAGTGGCTGTGCTTTCTCCATCTCCTCTATCTTTCTGCCTCTCTCTGGCAAGTACCTGCACCCTCTGTAAAAATTCTTCAATAATAATAATAATCCTCATAAATTAACCATAATTTAGGCAAATTTACTAAGTGCCACTTATTATAACAGAGACTACAAAGTAAAATGCATACTCTCTGACTTCAAGGAACTCAGAAAACAACTGGAGAACTAAGAAATAAACATGGGGGGGCAGCAGTTAGTGTAATGGCTATATCGCTGGACTCCAATGTAGTTGATTGTGGTTCAAGTCCCAGACCCGGCAGCTTAAACTCATGCTGGGCACATGTGCATGCGTGCCCAGGATCCCGAGAGGAAATGGAAGAGAAGGGATTGTGGCATGGCCATCCCCCTTGGGGGGGGTGATTTCTCGCATTCTCTCTCTCTGTCTCTCTCTGTCTTTCTGGCGAGTGTACGCGCCCTATAGCAAAAACCTCTCAAATACAAACAAACAAACAAACAAATAAATAAATAAAAACAGAAAAAGAATAGAAAAGAAATAATCCTGGGAAAGGTTAAGTAACAATAATACATGTCAATAAAAAATTCAGAATAAGACCAAAAACCTTATAAGGCATAAGGTGATTAATTTCTAACAAATTAGGCTTCAAGAACTATAGTTCAGAAGATGGCAAAATTGCTCCCATCTTTCTGGCTAAAAGTGACTTTGAAGATATGTTTGGAGTTAACCTCATCCTGGAAGGTCTATGGGATTTGACATAGCTTGACAGGACTTACAAAATAATCCTCCAGGTACCTAGGGTCATATG
>NW_006205542.1:4461093-4470256 GCF_000334495.1 Tupaia belangeri chinensis
CGGTCTTTCTGGCGAGTGTACGCGCCCTATAGCAACACACGCCCTATAGTGAAAATCTCTAAAAATAAATAAATAAATAAATAAATAAATAAGCCAGTACAAAAGGTCAGAAAATGAAAACCAGTTTCTGGGGACTGTACAAAATCTGGTTGGCTGGAGTAAAGTAAGTGATCAAATATGCAGAGGGAAAGAACCAGGCTCTGGGGCTGCTGGTATACTAGAGAGCCCTGAGGGTAAGGATAGTAAGCTAGAAATGACTTAGACAGATTTGGCGTTGTTGAACTTGGAAGGAAGGGGAGAAGCAATAAGAAAACCAGTTAATAATTCTAACTCTCATTGACAGATCCATCATGTTTTATGTATGTTACTTTTAAAGTTAACTCACTATATTTTTCTTACTTGCCACAGGACACATGTGCTCACCAGAAAGAGGGAGAAAGCACCCCCAATGGGGCATGGTCACACCACAATCCACTCTCCCCTTCTCTTTATCCAGTAGGGATTTGGGGCATGCACACACACACATGCCCAGTATGTTTTTCAAGGGCAAGGGTCTCAACCACTGTCAGCCATTTGAGATCCAACTTCCTTAACCACTAGGCCACATGGACCTTCCATATTCCAGTCTTCTAAAGTGCCTGTACCAGCCATATTGAATTTATCTAGGCTGATAAATAATAAAGCTAGAATCTGATTCCAGAATATCTAACTCCAAAATGCATTCTGGATCAGATGTGCATTATTTCCGAGTTAAGGCATAAGAAGAAGATGTGGGGATGGCCAGGAGGTGGCAGATGCATCAGAAAGATAGAAGGAAGGACTTGGTGACTCATTGAATATGAGGGAAAGGAAATAAAAATTAATTTCAAGCCTCATGTCTGAGAAATGAAAAAATGATGACCAGCTCAATATAAGGAAGGCAAAAAAGGGAATTGTTTCAGGGGCAGCAAAAAGATGAGTCCAACATTAAATATGTTTCAGATGGTGGCAAGATGTTTAAGTGGAACTGTCTGGTGGTTGGAGATTCTGAAGATGTGCTCTAGTTTCCTATGCTGTTGGGTATTGCAACACTGGCACCACAATGGAAGACAAGAATGCCCCTTGGTAATTCTGTCTCAATCTAGGATCCAAAGATCTCTCCCTTCGCAAATTTTCTCCAAGTTTTCTTTAAAAATGTGAACCCTTTTTTTTTTTTTTTTTTAAGTACATGGTTTTGAAGAACTCAATCATTGTGGTTCAACAGAGCAGGCAATTTTTTTTCAACCAACCAAGACTTTCCTGCCATCTGATGCCAATTTGGGCTTGAATACCTTTTTTCCCCTAGCAACTTAAAGTGTGAAAACATATGCTTCCCTTTGCCCACACTCTGTCCACAGCACATCCTGTAAAATTCCATCCTTCGGCAGTTAACTTATAGTTTTAGAATGATACAGGTCTTAAAATAAAAGTTTGAGGGCTCAAGGAAAACAGTGAGTTCCTAATGTAAATAGACCATGTAGCCAAACTGTTTCAGAAAATATTCAAGTTCCATCATTTTACCCTCTTAAAGGACTCTTTTGAGAGCTATTGCTTGTTCTTTTCCATTAAAAAAAAAAAATAGTTTGTGCAGTGATCATTTCCCTTAGGGTTGCAAATGTAGGCAGGCTGTACTTGGCCCTCCAAGAAAGGTACACAGAACTTAACCTTTTGGTATACTCTGGAAAAATGAACGATTTCCTAAGAAGGCCCTGCACTGTTGGGATAAATTGTAATACCAAATTTAATTTATGCCTCTCTCTGGGGGGAAAAAAAATAAGAGGTTTTTAAACCTCAATAAACTTTTATTTCTAATATGAGAATGATCCAAAAGCAGATAACGTGGCATTGTTCAGTAGCTAAAAGTTAGATGGCAACAAGAACGACAGCCAGACCATTTCTATATATATATTCCATAACCTCAGAAAATAGTCCAATGAACAAAATGAATATGAATATCTGTCAAAAGCTGTTATGATGAAGTCAGTAAAGAGAATAAAATTGTAATTTTAGTGCAGGTGGATTCAATTAGGGGGAGAACGTTTTCTAGATCCAGAAATTGCAGAGACATAATAGGTATCTTTTGAGTGAAAGAGAAGAGGGATCGTCTTTTATTAATAGCAGCACGCTGCACGTAACTTAAAGGATACACAGAAGAGGAAGACAACAGCAAACATAGTCGGCCGTGGACGTTCACTGGAGCAGAGTTGCCGACACTAACTTACTGCAGGAGGTGACAGATACTAGCAAATACTTTCATCTTCAGTTTGTCACTCCTTCTTCCATTTCTGAATGTGAAATATGTATGGTCATAAATGTGCAAGGGGGATGCTTTTGAAAAAAGGCTGTACCATGTTCTCTTAGAAATAATCAAAGACATAGAAGTAGAGAGGTTAACAAGAGATATCAAAGACTGGACAGGGATTGGTGTGGAGGAGAGGGGCTCAGGAAAGTGATTAACAAATGTAAGAATACATGTAAATAAGGCAAATAAGTTATGGAATGTTAGGTAACAGAGTAAAAAAGGGTATTTCCATCATGTGTGTGTGTGTATAGGGTGTGTATATGTATGTGGCATGTATAGGTATATATATATATATAAAACAAATATCAAAGGCACAAAACATGATGTAATGGTCTTTGTTGAAGATAATGAACATGGTAATATCCTTGATTTTGTTTTCACACACTGTGTGCATGCATGCTTTGTAAAACCATGCTGGGTTGGCTCTCTGGCCTGGTGCTTAAGGCAGCTGGATCCCACATGGCTGACTATAAGGCTTGAGTCCCAGACCCAGCAGTTTGAGAAACACTGAGTGCATATGTGTTTGTGCCCAAAGTCCTTAAAAGAGGGAGGAGTAAAAGAGAAGGGATTGCAGCATGACCATTCCTTATGGAGGGTACTTTCTCTTTGTCCTCTCTGCCTCTCTGCCATTCTTTGGTAAGTGCACATACCTTCTAACAATGACAACAAAAATATATTGTACTTCATAAAGACATAAAAAAATTAAATGTAAACTAGAAATTTTAAATTAAAAAAAGAATTATATTTGTGTAATAACAGTCAAGCTTCAAAAACTCCAGAAAATACTGAGTAGCATTTTCGAATGCTAGTGATATTCTGTAACTGGAATCTAACACAGTTTATTAAATAAATAACGGGTTCAAAATCGAATAATGTGGAAAGGTCCAGTTTGTTTGTTCTCTTTTTTGTGTTGTGTGAATACTATGCATATATTTTACCTACAAAGTGACCCTAGATTATGTCTGCAGAACAATGGGAAGCTTGGAAAAGATCAAATGTCTGAGAGTGGAAGGATGATTGAATAAATTATGCTAGTTTGATGAAACATTATGTAGGATTAAAAATAACAATTATAAAAACATACATAAAAATGTAAAAAATCGTCATTTAAAAGTTACCAATAATAAACTATATCACATTAATTAGAGTCATAGAAAAACATGCTTTTTCACAAAGGCTAAAAACAAGGAGTATATATTTGAAAATTATGTTTGGATGATGTAGATGATGGTAAAACATATTTTTAACTTTCTGATTGATTTTAATATTGTTGTGTGTGTAAATGTTAAAACAATTCCAGAATATCTCTCTCACTACTACTCAGTTTGTATATCTAACACAAATATAGAAATTTAAAATGCAAAATGAAGCTATTTGCATTTTCATGAAAAAGGCAGAACGGCATAATGCAGTGTTCAAAGTCTGATTCTGCCAATATTTTAGTTGTATAACCATGGTTAAGTTACTGTACTTTTCTGTGACTCAATTTTCTCCTTTATAATATGAGCATATTCATAGAATGAGACTGTCATGATTATTATTTGGATTAAATGAGATACTCCATAAAAACCCTTAGCAGAATGCTTAGCACACAGGAAATTTCACTAATAGCAGCTTTTATCTCTAATATATAAAATATAAAGCACATTTATATCCATGTGTGTGTTACATACATGTTTATCTGTGTAAAGTTTCTCACATATACATGACACATACACTCGGGAAGCAGGAACTACCACGTAGTACTCATAGAGCTGAGCCTGAGCAATACTATGTGCCGAGAGTCTGCTAAGACTCTGACACATGCATATTACTCATTATATGTAATATGCCATGGGTTCTACGTTCAAGTTCGTAACTGCTAGTCATACTGCTTTCAATAAATGAGAAATAAGATACACTTAGCTCCTATTTCAGCCTCATCAATCTGGTGACACTCAATAAAATGGGGGGGCTGTAGTTATGTCTTCATCTGGAAGCTGAAGCCCTGCTGTGAAGCCCTCAGCTTGTCTTCTCTGTAGGAATCCTGGTTCTCCTCATCTCAACTGCCTCGTACAAAGCCCAGTGGACCACCCTAAACTTAGGAAATGGAAATGAAGGGTAGTGAGGTCATTCCAAACAGGAATTAAGGGAAAATCATTTCCCATTAGTAAGATGGACAAAGAAAAAGTCAATCTCTACAAATAGGTCATTTTAACTATTTAATACTACTAAGCAAGTTTCTTTTTTGCTGTTGGAAATTTTTTAAGTTTTTAATGTGTGACTGTGAACTCTGACCTAGAGAAGGATTTAATATGCAGGATTTCTAAGATTATCAACTCTCCAGAACCCTTTGTTCTACAAGTTCCAATTAACACCTGGAATGACTGTTCCCTGGATCCACTGGGGATGCTGACATAGGGAAAAAGCCACCCCTAGGGCATCAGGAGTGTGCAGTTTGAGCCCCAGCCCTCCACACACTCACTATAATTTTAGGCAACTGCTATGGGCCTCAGTTTCTACCAAGAAAAGAAATGAAGTCTATATGCTCTGGTGGTACAGAATGTCTTTCTGTATCAAATGTCTGGAAGAACCCAACCAAATGATTATTCCTCACCACTGTGTGGCTCTTAATGCCATCCCTCCACACAGCTGAGTACTGGTTGATACAGGAACAAATGTTAAAGGGATCGAAGCCCATCTTATTTTTTCTCAGCCAAATACAGGAGGAATATCAGAATTATAAGACTAATAGCAGAAAACTTAGCAAATTAACAGGACGCAGGGAAAAATATTCTTATGAAAGGTATCACACAAATGCCATCCTCAAATGCTCAGAAAGCACTTCCATGTATACTTATGGTGGAATTTCTCACTTGGTTTAGTCAGCCTTACCTCTCACCACTCTCCAATATTCCCACCCACTCCAGTCAAGCCAGTCTCCCACATAAACGAAACTCATCCTAACTAAAATGCTTACCCCTCTCCTCCATGTGATGGTCTACTCTACTCAAAACAGTGTCTCTCACCTGAGGAGTAAAGCTTTATTTGATTCAGGAGATTCTCTGCTTCTTGAGAATAAAAACTCTGTCTTCCTGTATTTTCGGAATCTTACACGGTGTTAACTATGTGAAAGACTAAATGATAACAGTAATTCATAGAATTCTCTCCTGTCTCTAACTCCTTTTCCACCTCTATAATCATACAAGTAAGCATGTTAAACCATAATATGTTACATAGAATTATTTTTTTCTATATTTTTCTTGGTTATATATGTTATCTCTTCCAGCAGGTTATAAGAGACTTTTATTTCTGCATTTGCAATAATATCTATCACAATATTAGGCAAATATAGGGTCCGTTCTTAGATAAGTACTTGTATGCAGTTGTCTATTTCATTGTAGCCTTTTTAAAAAGAACCATTATAATAATCGTACTGAGTATAATTATATGCAGAAACTGTGATTAATACTTTATATACATTATTTTCTTTATTCCTCATCTTTAACTTTGAGACAGATATTACCTCCATTTTGTAGATGAAAAAATTAAAGGTTAATAAAGTTAATATTTTGAGCCTACAGGTGGTGTGGTGGTTAAGACACTGGACTCCTACATGGCTGACCAAAGTCTGAGTACCAGATCAAGTGATTTACTTTCTCACTTTCCCTCTCTCTTCCCCTCTCTCTCTCTCTCTCTCTCTCTGGTGAGCACAATGCCTTACAGCAAACTTAAAAATTAATAATAAATAAAATAAGTAATTTTCTTCTAGAGGTTTTCACTATAGGGCGCATGTACTCGCCAGAAAGACAGAGAGAGACAGAGAGACAGAAAGTGAGAAATGACCCCCCAGGGGCATGGCCACACTACAATCCCTTCTCCTCCAGTCTTCTATTGGGATCTTGGGCATGCATGCAACACGCACCTGGCATGAGTTTAAGCCATGGGGTCTGGGATTCAAACCGCAATCGACTACATGGGAGTCCAGCGACATAGCCATTGCAACTGCTGGTCCCAAAATAAGTAATTTTTAAAAAAAAAGTTAATGCCTTTAAGAAGCTCATGCAGCTACCAATAAGGTGACTTTATAATTCATTGTAAACCAGAAATTATTTGAGCTTAAGTTAAACAACTAAAAATTATTAAATTGACTTTACTTTTTGAAATATTTGTTTATTAATTGATGATTGGTTTTATTAGATACATCTATAAAATGTTTTATTTTCATAATTTAATTATTAGGTTTTCAGGAAAGTCACAATGTATTTTTCTGTTTTACTATGCAAAATGCACCATGACTTTTCTGGTAACCTGATATTTTAAAAACAAACATTAAAATATTTATAAAACAAAGTTTTAAAAATGATTAGCTGAATATTAAATATAATACATGTTGAATAACTAGTCTTAATATATGTTTTCATCCTTTATAGTATTTTTTGAAGAATGATTTCTTCATCATGGTCTTATTTTAATTTTTTTATAAAATTTCCTGAATTTTTCTTTACAATTGTATCTTACAAGTTAATTTGAAACGTCCATATTGCCGATGAACTTTTCCCTATAAAACATACTTATTTTAATGGGGGGGGCTCTTTCTAAAGGTTTTGATGTACTCAGAAGAAAAATCTGTTAAATAAAGGCTATTCTTATTTCTGTTTTTTCCTTTCCTTTTTGTCTTGAAATAGATATATTTTCTAGTTCAACTAATTTCTTTCAGAGGTTTCATAACTTTGTTTTGAGCAAAATTTATTGAAATAAGCTGTCTCTATGATCTTTTGAATACTTTTCCAAATTTAGACTCTGCAAAATTGTAGGCCCTCTTAGTCCCATTTTTATTTCAACACAATTTTTAAAATGTCCAGTTAAAATAGGAATTACATAAAAATTCTTCCCACAAGTCAAGATATTTCCAAAATGCAATTATTGAATTTATAAATTAAATCTTGAATCTGCTGGAGCTCATTATTTAATTTGTTCATTTTCTTCTTAGTTTATGGATATGAATATTGTTTTCTGGTTGGAAGCATGGTCTTCCATAACTATAATTTGTTAGAAAATCTTTGAAAGCAGAAGTTTTAGCATCCCATTCATTACTTTAATTAAATATTTCCAACAAATTTGAAAAAAAATCGCAGCCAATCTCTAGAGTACATATTTATAAAAAGTAGAATACCATTTTACATCACTTAGATGGGTTCAAGTTCTAAATTTTTAACATCTGATCACTGGTAGGCAGCATAGAGAGAAAATATGTACTGCCATTTAACAATTTATATTCAATATTAGCTTTTTAACAAAAAAAATTATAGTTCAGTTATTCTAAATGCATGCTTATATCATTATAAATGTTTGAAAACGATTTCAAATAGAGGTTTGCTCTATATCATCCTAAATTTCCTAACAAGATTATGTATCCTATGGCAAGGTGTTCCACCAAAATCTGCATTCAGAGTGTCAGATATTTTACATTTAATGCTGAATTTTAAAATTTAATTTATAGTACACTTCACTATGGAAAGTATTAACTTTATTCCTACTTTCTCATACCCAGATTCCTCCTCAGAGCTTCACTTTAGGAGATTGGTAGAAATCCTCAAAACTATTTTTTAAAATTTGTTTGTTTTTATTTACATTTAATCATTGTATGTTCTTACAGCATACAATATGGGTTCTCAAAGTGTAAATGCATTGCATGTCAAGCAAGTCAAAGATGTTATCTTACACAATGCCTTTCAATTCTTTTGTTTGTTAAATGTTCCTTTTTTACTCCCTTGAGTTTCTCCCACCCACTGCCAACTGTCCACTCACTTCTACACAGTCGATGGTATCTACTCTTGCTGTTTCTGCTATTATATTTTTGAACTTTCAGTTTCTGATATAAAGTGCAAACACTCTGTATTGATTGAGTAGGGACATACAAGGTTGTCTTTCATCATCTGTCTTATTTCACTTAGCATTAAATCTTCTACTGTGTATCAAATGACAGGATCTTATTGTTTCTGTGCCTAAGTAGTATTCCTTAGTATACATGCACCATACTTTTTTCAATCCAGCCATCTTTCTTGGGCACATAGGTTGATCCCATGCCTTAGCAATTGTGAATAACACTGCAATAAACATGGATGTACAAGTATCTTTCCCACCAAGTGTTTTCTTGTCCTTAGGGTAAATACCCAGAAGTGGAACTATTAGGTCATATGGGAGTTCTATCTGTACATCTTAGAGGAAACTCCATATTGTTCTCCACAGCGGTTATATTAATTTCCATTCCCACCAACAATGTAGGAAGGTTCCTCTTTTACCACAGCATCACCAGCACTCGTTTTTGTGTTTGGTTTGGTTTTGTTTGTTTGTTTTTATCATAACCATTCTACCTGGGGTTAAACGATATCTCATTATAGTTTTGATTTGTATTTCCCTTACAATAGATCTTGAACATTTTTCCATATGCCTTTTGACCATTCATATATTTTCCTTGGAAAGTTGTCTGTTTTGCTCAGGTTATAGTCCGTTATCTGAAGCATAGTTTGCAAATATTCTCTCTCATTCTGAGGTTTCTCTTTTCACTCTGGTGATTGTGTACTCTCCTTTACAAAAGCTTTGCAGCCAAATGTTGTCTCACTTATCTATTTTTGGGATTATCACTTGTGCTTTAGAGATCTTATTTAAGAAATGTTTGCCTATTCCAATGTCATCAAGAGTTCCCTCTATGTTTTCCACCAGTAGTTTCATAGCTTGAGTCTCTATGTTTAGATCTTTGACCCATTTTGAGTTCACTTTTGTTAATGATGAGAGCTATGGTTCTAGTTTCATTGTTCTGCAGGTGGATACCCAGTTCTCCCAGTACCATTGGCTGGGGGG
>NW_006205542.1:4470270-4476590 GCF_000334495.1 Tupaia belangeri chinensis
CCACTGGACTGTCTGTGTCCTTTGCCAAAAATCAGTTGGTTGTATTTTTTGGTGTTTATTTCTGGATTCTCTATTCTATGCCATTGGTTTACACACCTGATTTTACTATCAGATCTATAATATATCTTGAGGTCAGTTACTAAGATGTCTCTTACTTTATTTTACAGAATATTGCCTTGACAATACAGAGAAAAAAAATAATTTTTTTTCTATTCTTGTAAGGAAGTCTCTGATAATTTTGTTGGAATTGCAGCAAATTTGTATATTAATTTAGGTAGAATTGGTATTTTGATTCTATTAATTCCTCCAATCTAGAAATAGGAGATGTCTTTCTACTTTTGTGCATCATGCTCAATTTCTTTTTTTCAATATCTTATAGTTGTCTTCAAAAGGATATTTTACCTCATAAGTTGGATTCATCTCTAGGTACCTTACTTTTTTGGTGGCTATTGTAAATGGGATTGCTTTCTTCAATTCTATAACAGTCTGTTGATTACTGGTTATAAAAAAAGCTATAGAGTTTTGTATATTATTTTTGTTTCCTGCAATTTTACTGAATTGCAAGAGACTTTTGGTGAATTCATTTTATTTTCTATGTAAATAATCATGTCATCTGCAAATAGAGATAATTCTACTTTTATTTTACTATTTACATGTCTTTTATCCTGAAATTACTCTTACATTAGGAGATAACAGTGTGTTTTTATATGTATAGTAATGCTAAATGCTATTTTCTTAAAAATAAACCTAAATTGACCTTAGCATAAGCTTTGGCACATATTTAAAGTTTATTCATTTTTTAATGGTTTTTATACTCGGTCAGAAAAACATCTTTAATTTTTTTATTTGAAACTCAAGCCAATTACACTCTTCATCAATATTATATTTTAATTGCTAAAATATAAAAGCACATGAGATTATAAATATAAAAAAATTTACCTACTATAGTCTCCACTTAATATAAACTCTCTGCACTCTATGGCAGAAACTGAAAGACTAGAAGATATAGAAGCATGGAAAATTATTATGGATACTGGAGTCAGTGTGGAAAGATGGTGGGAGAAGGGGGAGAGTGAGAGGAAAGGAATCAAGGAGAAAAATAGAGAGGCAAGATATTTATGGGACACAGAAATGGATGATTATCTGTTGATGATAATGTGTATAGTATCCCCAACAGGACTGGTGTGAAGTATATTTATGTTTGGCAGATTCACTTTACAAGCTAAGTGATGTATAGTAATTTAATGTATAAAATAAAATAATTTAATAAGAAAACTCAATAAATTAAAAAAATAAATGAATTGAATCTAACTAGAAAAAAATTGAAATAATAATGTCTACACAAAACAAATTGGATTTATGTAAATTACAAGTAGTAACCTAATACTACAAGTCAGATATGTTTCTTTTTATTTATTTTCTCTTTTTTTTGGAGAGGTTTTTGCTATAGGGTACGTGCACTCGCCAGAAAGACAGAGAGAGATAGAGAGAAAGAAAGCAAGAAATCACTCCCCCAGGGGGGGTGACCACACCGCAATCCCTTCTCTTCCATTCTCCTCTCCAGATCTTGGGCATGCATGCACACGTGCCCAGCATGAGTTTAAGCCGCTGGGTCTGGGATTTGAACCATGGTCAACTACTGGGAGTCCAGTGACAGCCATTACGCTAACTGCTGATCCCAAGTCAGATATGTTTCTGACAACTAGGTTGTTTCCAACAATAAAAACCATTATTAGAAAACAATCAAGTCAACAATTATATAGATATATTATTATAAATCAGGGATCATTTTTATTACTATTACTCTTTATTTTTAAACATTTATTTATTTAATTTACCTATTTATTTGTTGTTCTTTTCTGAACTCAAACTGTGGTCTGCCCTGTGGGCATCCAGCATCTTAACCCTCATGCCACCTGCTGGCCCCAGGGATTATACTTTTACTCTGAGATATTTTATGCCAATATTTTAACTCACAAACTGTGGTAACTGTAATGTAATTATGCTACAAGCAATGTGTGGGAGGCTGCGCACCAGCAAATATTGCTGGTTTCTCAGAAAGCAAACAATTACACAATGCCAAAAGCCATGATTGGCTTCCCTTCAAAACCTCACCTTCAAAACCATACTCTGATTGGCCACTAGAATCCCTCAGATTTGCATATCTGGCACCTCATGATGGTCCAAAAGCAACCAATCATAACCCACCTTTTACAACCATCACGGCCCACCAACATGTATATAACCACAATCGCTAGCCCACAATTGCCAGGCGACCAGGAAGACGACACAGACAACCAGGAAGACGACACAGACGACCAGGAAGACGACACAGACGACCCTGAAGACCCTGAAGAATTATAACACCGTCATCTCCAGATGACCCAGAAGACCCTGAAGAGTTGTAACACTGCATCGTCTCCGTGCTGTACTGGGCTGCCCACAATAAACAGACAACCCTGAGGACATTGTGTCATCTCCGTGTTGTAACACTGTGCTGCTTGTCCCGGCTCTCACTGTTTCCCTCAGGCAACCTGGCTTTCTTCAATTCTATAACAGTCTATTGATTACTGGTTATAAAAAAAGCTATAGAGTTTTGTATATTATTTTTGTTTCCTGCAATTTTACTGAATTGCAAGAGACTTTTGGTGAATTCATTTTATTTTCTATGTAAATAATCATGTCATCTGCAAATAGAGATAATTCTACTTTTATTTTACTATTTACATGTCTTTTATCCTGAAATTACTCTTACATTAGGAGATAACAGTGTGTTTTTATATGTATAGTAATGCTAAATGCTATTTTCTTAAAAATAAACCTAAATTGACCTTAGCATAAGCTTTGGCACATATTTAAAGTTTATTCATTTTTTAATGGTTTTTATACTCGGTCAGAAAAACATCTTTAATTTTTTTATTTGAAACTCAAGCCAATTACACTCTTCATCAATATTATATTTTAATTGCTAAAATATAAAAGCACATGAGATTATAAATATAAAAAAATTTACCTACTATAGTCTCCACTTAATATAAACTCTCTGCACTCTATGGCAGAAACTGAAAGACTAGAAGATATAGAAGCATGGAAAATTATTATGGATACTGGAGTCAGTGTGGAAAGATGGTGGGAGAAGGGGGAGAGTGAGAGGAAAGGAATCAAGGAGAAAAATAGAGAGGCAAGATATTTATGGGACACAGAAATGGATGATTATCTGTTGATGATAATGTGTATAGTATCCCCAACAGGACTGGTGTGAAGTATATTTATGTTTGGCAGATTCACTTTACAAGCTAAGTGATGTATAGTAATTTAATGTATAAAATAAAATAATTTAATAAGAAAACTCAATAAATTAAAAAAATAAATGAATTGAATCTAACTAGAAAAAAATTGAAATAATAATGTCTACACAAAACAAATTGGATTTATGTAAATTACAAGTAGTAACCTAATACTACAAGTCAGATATGTTTCTTTTTATTTATTTTCTCTTTTTTTTGGAGAGGTTTTTGCTATAGGGTACGTGCACTCGCCAGAAAGACAGAGAGAGATAGAGAGAAAGAAAGCAAGAAATCACTCCCCCAGGGGGGGTGACCACACCGCAATCCCTTCTCTTCCATTCTCCTCTCCAGATCTTGGGCATGCATGCACACGTGCCCAGCATGAGTTTAAGCCGCTGGGTCTGGGATTTGAACCATGGTCAACTACTGGGAGTCCAGTGACAGCCATTACGCTAACTGCTGATCCCAAGTCAGATATGTTTCTGACAACTAGGTTGTTTCCAACAATAAAAACCATTATTAGAAAACAATCAAGTCAACAATTATATAGATATATTATTATAAATCAGGGATCATTTTTATTACTATTACTCTTTATTTTTAAACATTTATTTATTTAATTTACCTATTTATTTGTTGTTCTTTTCTGAACTCAAACTGTGGTCTGCCCTGTGGGCATCCAGCATCTTAACCCTCATGCCACCTGCTGGCCCCAGGGATTATACTTTTACTCTGAGATATTTTATGCCAATATTTTAACTCACAAACTGTGGTAACTGTAATGTAATTATGCTACAAGCAATGTGTGGGAGGCTGCGCACCAGCAAATATTGCTGGTTTCTCAGAAAGCAAACAATTACACAATGCCAAAAGCCATGCTTGGCTTCCCTTCAAAACCTCACCTTCAAAACCATACTCTGATTGGCCACTAGAATCCCTCAGATTTGCATATCCGGGTACCTCCTGATTGGTCCACAAAGCAACCAATCATAACCCAACTTTTGCTATCCTTCATTCAACCAATCACGGCCCACCAATGTGTATATAAGCACAATCTCTCGCCCATAATCGCCAGACGACCAGGAAGACGACACAGACAACCAGGAAGACGACACAGACGACCAGGAAGACGACACAGACGACCCTGAAGACCCTGAAGAATTATAACACCGTCATCTCCAGATGACCCAGAAGACCCTGAAGAGTTGTAACACTGCATCGTCTCCGTGCTGTACTGGGCTGCCCACAATAAACAGACAACCCTGAGGACATTGTGTCATCTCCGTGTTGTAACACTGTGCTGCTTGTCCCCTCAGGAAACCTGTTCGACTGTCCCCCCAGGTCGGGACAGTAATGATCTTGTGAAAAACAATTTTAAATACACTCCAGTGAAAACCATAAATCTCCACCCCTCCCTCAGCGTGAACATTCCTTCACTGGCCTACCAGACAGCTACAAAATCTAAATATGAACTTCAAAGCATCTAAGAGCTCGCCACGACTTACAGACTTAACTACAGCCTTCTCAGCCTGACCGAATCTCTCACCATCAACCCCAATTTACTTTCCAACTTCTTCTTTCTTGATCATATTGAGCTACATGACAATGTTGCCACCACTCTGTCTCTACTAGGGCTACTCCCCATGTCTGCATCATTCTTTTCTATCTGCTCAGCTAGTTCTTAGTATTCAAGGCCTACAACAAATATAACCTCTTTTCTGTAGAGAAGTAAACCCTCCTTCATTTATTGTCCACTAATACCTTACACTTAACTTTTATTATGTATATTTTTATATAGGCATGCACCACTTAATAGTGTTTTGGTCAAGAAAGGGTGAATACAATAGTGACACCATGAAATTATAAAGGAACTGAAAACTTCTATTGCCTAGGAATGTCCTTGCTGTTCTAGCAGAGACCTATAGATGAAGAAGTAAGAGAAAAAGAAACTGCAGCAGGAAAGGATTTGCAGATGTTTTTGTGACCTTAAAAAAAATCCTTCAAAAGATTGAAAATATGGAGGCCAGCAGGTGGTGTAGTGCTTAAGTCACTGGACTCCCACATGGCTGGCCATGTTTGAGTCCTAGACCCAGCATCTTGAAACTCACGCTGGGCAAGGGTGCATGTGTGCCCAAAATCCTGAGAAGAGAATGCAGGATAAGAGATTGTGGTGTTGCTATCCTCTCTGGGGGGGGGGGGGGGGGGGGGGAGGATGTCTCTCTTTCTGTCTGTCTCTCCAGTGAGCACATGTGCCCTATAGCAAAAACTCTTCTAAATAAAAATAATAATAATAAAAGTTTTGCAAATACGGATTTCAACAACAAAAGGTGTAATAGAGAGAAAAGGGCCCATCCACAGTGGTGTAGGCAGTTGTACACTACTGTGCAAAGCTGGGGCCACAGGGTAGACTGGGGTTTGAATCCTGAGTTGATTTGAAGCACACTGGGCACACATTTTAATGATCTTGGCTGGCTGAGAGGCTTGGTAAATCAGGGGATCACAGCTTGATGAAACCATGCTGTGGATGCCTGTTTCTTTACATGCATACTCTCTTTCTCACACTCCTTCCTGCATACTCTCTCTCTTCCTCTCTCATTAAAAAAAAAAACAAACTTTTTTTTATAAAATATGTGGGGCCAGTGGGTGGCAAGGTGGTTGAGGCTCTGGATTCCCACATGGCTTTACCTGGTTCAAGTCTAGACCTAGTGATTTGAAAATAACGTTGGGCACACATATGTGCATGCACAAAATCCAGGAGGAAAATGGAGAAGAGATTGTGGCATGGCCATACTCCCTGAAGAGCAAATTCTCATTTTCCCTCTCTCTGTCTCTTCTGTTCTCCAGTGAGTGAACAAGCCCTATCAAAAAGAGAGAGAGAGAGAGAGAGAGAGAGGGAGAGAGAAAGAGAATTATGGCTCATTATCTGGTAACAAGCAAATCTATTAAAAAAAAAGAAAGAAAGAAGAAAGAAAGAAGAAAGAAAAGAAAGAAAGAAAGAAAGAAAGAAAGAAAGAAAGAAAGAAAGAAAGAAAG
>NW_006205542.1:4476704-4494777 GCF_000334495.1 Tupaia belangeri chinensis
ACAAACCACCAGGAACATTTTTTGGAAAGGGTGACATTCCCTCAAGAAGAACCTCAGGCAGGCAGTTCTATCAGGAGGTATTCCAGAAGAAGGTATTGTTACTATAGAAGAGGACAGCTCCATGAGTGCCATTGTCCCTAAAGACCTTCCAGTTGGACAAGATATGGCGACAGAAGACAGTGATACTGATAATCCTAACCCTGTGTAGGTCTAGGTTAATGTGTGTGTCCTAGAAAATTTTTTAAAAATTAAGGTAAAATAATAAAAATTATAAAATGTTTAAAACAGAAAAAATCTATAGGGTAAGAATATGAAGAAAAATATTTTATATAGTCCACAGTTGATCTTAAGCTAAGTGTTATTGCAAGATTCAAAGGTAAAAGCAAAGTTATAATCTTATAAAGTAAAAATGTTACAATAAGCTGAGGTTAATTTATTATTTTGGGGAAGACTTGTAAATTTCTTTTTTTTCTAGTTTACATTTAGTCACTGTACATCTTTAGGCACTACAAAATGGTTTTTCTCAGTGTGCTGGTTAATTTACTAATAAAGCAAGAAAAATATTTTTCATGAATGTATTATAGCCTAAGTATACAATGTTTATATATCTACAATAGTGATCATAATGCCCATGTCATCACATTTACTCACCACTCACTCTCTGACACCCAGAACAACTTTCAGTCTGCAAGCTCATTCATGGTAAGTACACTGTTTTTAATCTTCTATACTATATTTTTACTGTACCTTTTCTATGTTTAGGTATACATCGTGTTACAACATTTTACAGTATTCTGTACAATAGCATGTGTATAGGTTTGTAACCTAGAAGCATTAGGCTATACTACATAACCTAGGTAGATAGTAGGCTATACTATCTAGTTTTGTATAAGCACATTCTATGTTTGCACAATGATGAAATCATTTAACAAAGTTCTCATAATGTATCCTTGTCATTAAAAAATCAATGACTATAGTTCTAAAGACAGGAATTTTTTTAAATTATAATTTCTTTTATACATTCAATTACTATACATCACTACAACTTGTAAAGTGAATTTACCCAACATGGATTTCTATAATAATTATTAATTCTGCTTTTCTAGTTACTGATTGATCATTTCTTTTTACTTCAATTAAATTATTGAGTATACTTTTTTTAAAAAACGTAGAAGCTTTTCTTTTTAAAAAATTAAGAACTTTTAATCCAGGTGTTTTCATAAATATGAAGAAAGCTACACTCAATGCAAAAGCTCATCACCAGCAGATGGTGTTAATTGTAGCAGGTTGTTATAGAACTGGCCATTGTGGGTTTCATTAGCTGATGTGCTTTCTGTACATGGTTAATTTTAACCATTTTCCAAACGTTAGGAACTTTATTAAAAAGTCCTATCATTGCAAACATAGCAAGAATATTCAAAGTGTTATTTATTTTTTAAGAATTATTAATTTTAATTTTATTTATTCATTCATTTCTTTTAATTTGACCAGAGAGAGACACAGAGAAGGAGAGAGAAAGAGAGAGAGAGAAAGAGTGAAAAAGCAAGCCAACAGGTCCAGGACTTGAACAGTGGTCAACCATGTGGAAGTGTCCAGCCCCTTAACTACCACACCACCCACCGGCCCCTCCAAGTGCTATTTAAAGACATAGCCTAATAAGGGAAACAAGAGCAGAAAAAAATAAAGTAGATAATGGAGATAAAAGTGAAAAATACACATAAAAGATGAGCTGCATAACAATGGAAAAGCTGTACAGAATGAAGACCAAATTATGTATGTAAGAGCAGTGCTGTGCCTTGGCGATGATGATTATCAAAACAATCAAAATATGAGTTAGGTAAGGACAGAGACCATGGTTGACCTTTCAGCCTTATTAACTGCCCCGGCACATAATCCTCTGTAACTATTCATTGTGTAAGTTAATGAATCAACCAATCAGCGAAAGACGAGGATTATATGAAAAATCAGTGGGTTCATCATTAAAAACCTGTTTCAAAATCATATACAAAATATTTCAATGCTTTTCTATGTGACATAGCCATGTAGGAACCACACACAGAATTTTCACTTTATGTCATTTTTACAGTGTGTCTATGGGTTAAAAACTTTAATATGTTAAGCTATTTTAGATGAAGAATTTAAATTTATTTTGCTTTTTCCTCTGCATGTTTTATGTGGAATCTGTTCGTTTCTGTTTTTCTAATCTGGAGTCTTGGTGAATTGAGCAAGCAAATTTTGTTTCTTGAATCTCCTTGTTCACATTTGCTTTAATCACATAAAAGTGTCAGAAAAAAATAGATCATTGTATAAAAAGATCTAGAGCCTTTAGAATAATTATAATTAATCAAATTTTAAAATACACTGAACATACATCAGACAATAACTTGTTACTAGGCCTCCAAAATGATCCACTAGTAATATTATAGACAAATAACTTGAATCCACTGAACAAAATTCACTTTAATAAAAACCAATTCCAGTTGAAAACAAAGATCCAGACTCTGGAGCCTAGAATAACAGCAACTATTGCCATTTGAGAATGCTACTCTTTTTCCTCAAAGTGGTGGTTTTGCCACCCACCATCTGACCTTCTACACACAATTCTAAAAAGCTCCCTTAAAATTAAAAAGGGGAAGACAGGGAAATACATGCATGTTTCATTGAGTTCTATGATTTATAAGAATTCTGGTACTTTTTTCATTATAGTGTAAATCATCTTCTAAGAAATGTGTGTCTAAGAAAGAAAGAAAGAAATGAAATGTATCTAGAGAAAAAAGGTCTAGAAATATATAGTATTAGCTATTAACAGTGTTCAACACTGAAAAATAAGGTTACAAAGGGAAATTTTTAAATTTCTATACTCACTGCATTTTCTCATAAATTTGACATTTCTATATTTTTAATTAAGCCAAAATATTTCATTTTGTACATAACAAAACATAGCAACCTACATCTGAGGATACCCATCTCAGAAAACGGAATCATGGCTTGCCTTTTTCTTACAAAAACCTAAGGTTGGTATTTGTTTCATTTTCTCTTTACACAACATTTTCAGTCTGTCATCAGGATTGGTTGGCTCTGCCCTCAGAACATATTCTGAATGAAGCCATGCACCTACTTCACCAGCAGCAGCCTGATCCAAACCACATCCTCATTTAATGCAGGCTACGGCACATGCCTGTTAATAGATTTTCATTCTAAGTCTCTGAAGTCAATTTGTCATGCTGCAGCCAGATTGCTCTTCTTTTAAGTCTAAGTCACTCATGTCTGTCATCCTCCTCAAAAAAGTCTGTTTACATTATAATTAACAACAGTCTAGCCAGCTTATAACCACATAGTACCACTTGATCTGGCCCCTGTCCTTTTCCATCCCTGTGTAGGTTATACTACGTAACCTAGGTAGGTAGTAGGCTGTACTAGCTAGTTTCATGTAAGCACATTCTATGTTTGTGCAATGATGAAATCACTTAACACACAAGGTATTTCTCATAATGTGTCTTTGTCATTAAAAAATGAATGACTGTAATTCTAAAGACAGGGATTTTTTTAATTATAATTTCTTTATAAAATCCCTGTCTTTAGAACTACAGTCATCCATTATGTAGGGTAGCCTTTTCCTATCACTCTTCCCCACTTTCATGCTGGGTTTACCTGCTAGTCGACAAACCTATCAAGGTCTTTCCAGTTGGCACGTTGTATTAGTGTGCTAGGGCTGTTATAGAATAACAAAATCTGTAAATAGGGTGACTTAAACAACAATAACATATTTTTTTCATGGTATGTGAGCTAGAAGTATAAGATCAAGAGGCTAGAAAATTTTGTTTCTTCTGAGGCCTCTCTCCTTGGCTTGTAGAGAGCCACCTTCTCGTTGTTCTTCACACGGTCCTTTTTATCTCGTATCTATGTCCAAATCTCTTCTTCTAATGACACTCATCACACTGGCATAGGGACCACCCATATGACCTCATTTTGCCTACTTATGCCTTTAAAGGCCCTCTCTCCAAATACAGTCACATTCTCAGATACTGGAATTAGGACTTAATCATATGAATTCAGGTGACATAATTAAGCCAATAAAAATGTCCTTTCCTCTGCCTAAAATACCCTTTTCTAAAAACGCTGATGCTTCGCTCTTTCATATTATTCTATCCTCTGGTCACACACCTCAAACAGACGATCTTCATTTGCAATTTGTAGCAGTATACATACTGTCTTCTCTTATTTTTTTTCTTTTTCTTTTCTTTTCTTTATTTATTTTATTATTATTATTTTCTCTTTTTTTTTTGGAGAGGTTTTTTGCTATAGAGCGCGTCCATTTGCCAGACAGACAGAGAGAAACAGAGAGATAGAAGGCAAGAAATCACCCTCTGGGTGGATGGCCACGCCACAGTCCCTTCTCCTCCATTCTCCTCTTGGGATCTTGGGCACGCACGCACATGAACCCGGCATGAGTTTTAAGCCACCGGGACGCAAACTGCAGTTGACTACATGGGAGTCCAGCAACATAGCCATTATGCTAACTGCTGGTCCCCATACTGTCTTCTCTATGCCTTCTCCTACTTTAGTGTCCTTCATAACACCTCAGTCACTTTGTACCATGTGATTTTTGTAAATTTTCAATGTTTCGTCATACAACTTCCAGCTCACAGGCAAAAATTTGCGTTCACATGCACATCACACACACACACACACACAAATACCTGCTTTATAAAAGTAGTTTTATCTGTATTATTTATTGCTGTAATCCTAGTGTGTAGAATTATACTGGCAATATTGTAGGAACCTAACATACATTTACTTTTTCAATTAATATTTCACAGATTTTTGCAAAGAAACATTCTTGAGGTCTTTCTAATAACATGAAGGTACTCGGTAAAAAAATCATTAAACAATGGCTACATAGATCATGCACAAAAATGAGCATTGAAACATTTTATTGATAGTTGTAGTCACGAAATTAATGTTTGCTGCCAGCTCTTTAATGACAAATTTGACATAATATATTTTATCATGATTGATATAGTTTATTAATTATATATTTAATTATACCACTTCTCCTCAATTTAGCACAATTTTGTTCTCTGGAGGACAATTGATAGTGTCTGAAATATATTTGTTGTCACAACCAGGGTAAGGGAAATGCTGACATACAGTCAGTAGATGGCAGGGATGTCGTTAAATGTCATACATAAACCATGGCACTGTCTTCCAGAACAAATGTAAATAGTATCAAAGTTGAAAAACACTATTCTGAAGAAATGTAGACCAGAATAACAGAATTTTTTACTAATTCACCCCTAATTCACTCACGATACTTTTTACAGATACTAATGGGTTATTTATATAGTAAAATATTCATTTTTAAAGCCCAATTTCTAGCCAGCCCCTGACAAAATTGCAAATTAATGAACTTGTCACATGAAGCATATGACCCTTTCTCTTCTGCCTCACTCCCTTTCAGATACTTCTCTTTTTTGGAGAGCTTTTTGCTATAGGGCACGTGTACTCGCCGAAAAGATAGAGAGAGACAGAGAGACAGAAAGCAAGAAATCACCCCCCAGGGGGGATGGCCATGCTGCAATCCCTTCTCCTCCATTCTCCTATCAGGTTCTTGGGCATGCACGCTCAAGTACCCAGCGTGAGTTTAAATCACTGGGTCTGAGACTCAAACCGCGGTCGACTACACGGTAGTCCAGCAACGTACCCTTTATGCTACTGCTGGTCCCCCTTTCTGATACTTCTTTATCCTAATCAGTGTGATCCCTTAAAATCCAGAATGTCCCCAACCCAACCCTATTCCCCATGGTCCAGAGCTTTCACTAGATGCCATACCAGGTTCTGTCCTTTGTCATGTCCCCAAGCTTTCTCATGGGACAGTTCAAAACACTAGAACACTATGAACAAACCATAAAAAAAAATTGCAGAAAAAACAAAGTAGGGTTCTCCACTTCTGTTTCATTAACTAAATTTCAAGAGGTCAAGTTAAGGGAGATGATTTATCCAAGGTTCATGTTGAAAAGACCTAGGCTATTTTACTAACCACCTCAAACTCAGTTTTAGCCAGGACTGAACTATAAGCATAGTGCCATAATCTAAGAACATAATAAGCCTGTCATACTTAAGCTGGTCAGCAATGTCTAGAATATACAAGAAAGCACTGGGGACCCACAACAGTTCTACAATAATCTATTTCTAGGGGCACACTGACAAATTACTATATTCAGAAGAACTTCTAAAATGACTAGAAATCTCAAAGTAATGTTTATATGAGACAACTAAAGAAACCTGAAATACTGGCATAACAAAAAAGAACACTTAGGACAGATAGAATTGACAATCTCTAAATGCTGGTGCAAGGACCACCAAAAAAAAAAAAATTAAATATGAAAGCACAAATTTTCGTCCTTACTTTAAGAGGAAAGAATCACTAACACTATTGAGTTGAAGTTATAGGGAGGGGTAGGGCTGAGTTAGGCTCAGTATGGAAGAATTTTATGACATCTTGGCAAAAAGTACTGTTTCACAAACAGTATGTTTCTTATTACTAAAAGTATGCGAGCAGAGACCATGGGACGGCTTCACAGGGCCACTGCAGAAAAGATTCCCATTTGGGGTAGAAAGATAGACTAGAAATCAGTACATGCTCTTCCAGCCTAGGGATTCTGTGAGTCTGACCATTCTTTTATTTAAAATAAAATAGTTAACTATTCTCTCTTAAAAGAAAGTACAGGTAAAATAGTTTTGTATTCTCTTTACTCTTGATAGCTATAAGAAAAAAATATTTAAAGAAATATATTACCTACCATATTTCAAATACTGGAAGATCGTGTGTTTAAATAAGCATCCTAGTTTGAAGCTATAAGAGAAGTTATAAACGATTTCACTTTTTCTGACATATAAATACAGCTTGCTTTAGGCATTAGAGTCAAAGTACGCATTAGAGAAAGAATACACATAAATTTTAGCAGCACCCCACTTATATCTTTTAACTTTTATTTAAACTTCCTTGGATATATATTTTTAAGAAGGTATGAACATTTTCTTAAACTTTCATGTTTCATTCAGTAGTTATTAGGGAATAATCAACTCAGAGAAAAATCAATTAGTTACATATCAAGATGTAGGCCCTTACTTCTGTCTACTAATGCCTATATAGTCTATCCAATTAATTCTCTAGATCGCCTCTTCTTCATCCTAAAACTTAGGATTTAAACTAGATCTCTAATTTTCTTTTTTTTCTTTGCCAGAGGGCACATACACTTACCAGATAGAGACAGAGACAGAGAGAGAAAAGTCGACTACTTCAGCTTCTGAGCCCCCACCAGCTGGGGTGTAGTCACATTTTGATCCTTCTCCATCTCTCCATCCTGTTCGGATTTGGGGCTTGCATGCACATGTGACTGGCTTGTCTTTTAAGCCACTAAGGCAAATAGTCACTTGGTAACCAGTTCATCTTAACCATCAAGCTCTGATGCCAGAACCAACTGCTCATTTTTATGATTCCATTATTTGACATTATAGATAAAATTACTATGATAGCTAGTAGTCTAAGTCTTGAAGACTGTCTAGACTTATAAAAGTGGAAAGAGGTTAAGAAATCAAAGGAATAGGATAGTTTCTGACTCCTCTACATCCTGGTATTTTCTGTGTTATTACTGACATTCAAAAGTTTCAGCTGTACTGTGGTGCCCCAGTCAATGAAAACAAGAAATCAGGTTTTTGGGGGTTAATCATTCCCTCACTTTGGTATAATGAAATTAAAAACTATATAATGCATATATGAATAAGATAAAGGGAAATAAGCCAATAGCATATTCTTTTCTGTTTTTTCTATCCTACCCAAAGACCCACTACCCTGTAGCAGATTAAAAAGAATTAGATACTTGCCAAAAGTGAAGAAGTTTTTGTGAAATATCTATGGAAGCCTAAAATGTCAAACCACAGTGCTGATTAATAATGGTTAAAGTACTGATTGGTGCTTCACACTTGGGTTTCTTTCATGCCACATGTATGTGACTGTAAAACCACATGGTAGCCAAACTCAACACTATGAGTTGATTATTGAAATAGGAGAATTCACTGAAAGAACTGCCATCTTCCCTTCTTCACCAGATGGAGACAATTTTTTCTTTGATCAAAATTAAATTCCAACCTGTTTTCCTGGTATCATATGTGTTATTTAACTATTGATTCAAAATGAATTAAGATGCTTGAAAAAATTGTAAATAGACTCAAGATTCTTTAGCTGAAATCTTTAGTCGACTATGTCAAAACTTTAAGCAAGTTATACTCTTGAGAAGAATAAATTATAATTTAATCTTAACAACTTTTCCAATTTAATAATGAAACAAAAATCGTTTGTTTTTTCGCTTTTTCTAACAAGAAAAACCCATTAGTATAATTTAAGTCAATAGTTTGCTGGCCATTATCTGCAACAATATCTGTTTCAAATTTTTAGGTAACAATCTACCATTTCCCAGCATGTACTGTGTTAGAGGTATGACTTGTGATTGAAAGCTCACACTCCAAAAATGGTGACATACTAGATACCTCAGCTTGCCCACTGCCCCTCACTGTGCTCCAGAAGGCTGACATGTATGAGCTGCAGAGTCTTCTGGCTTGCTGGTAGATTCATTGATGGGGAATCTTAGCAAGACAGAGGGAAGAGAAAACGGATTGGTGCTGGAGTACATATTCCCTTGTCTCCCTCCCCACAGAGTCATTTCAGACTTTCTGAAATCACTACAGTTTTTCTCCACAGCTCTCTCCTTCCAAGTTATGGTTAAAGCTTCCTCTTGTGTCCCTTCAACAGCAAATTATGGCAACAACTCCACTGATACTACCTGAAGTACTCCGTAATGGCACTTGGGTTTTCCTACTCTATGCTCTTATCTGGGCAAATACTGTCTTTTCCAAGCCATCCTGAAATCACTCTGATTAGAGTGAACCATTTGTTTTTTGTTTTGTCTAGTTTTGTTGATCTTGTCAGATACTTGGGTGAGATATAATGGAAATATGCAATTCCCTCTCAAAGATGCTGCTGTTTGACTTATTTGTCTTTTTAATTTTTTTACCATAGACTGAAAGTGATGAGCTGGAAAAAGATATTCCAAGCTAATAGAAACAAAAAAAGGCTGGAGTCGCAATACTGCTATCAGTTAAAATAGATTTTAAGATAAAAACTTGAGAAGACACAAAATAGGACACCATATAATATTAAAAGAGATAATTCACCAAGAAGATATAACACTTATAAATATCTACGGAACACCCAAATATGTGGCAAAAAGACTGCTTGATCTAAAAGGAGAGATAGACTGCAACACAACAATTGTTGGAATTCTCAACACCCTGCTGTCTCCACAAGAAAGTTCATCTAGACAAAAAGTAAGCAAAGTGATATAGAATAGAAACAATACTCTGAATCAAATGAACTTGACAGACATCTATGGAACTTCCCACCCAACAACCACAAATTATACATTTTCTTCACCCCTACATGGAACATTTTCAAAGATTGACCACATGATAGTACACAAAACAAGCCTTTACAAATTCAAATGGATAAAAACTATATCTAGCAACTTCTCCAATCACAAAAGAATTGAGCTTGAAATTAACTACAGACAAAAACCTTGAAAATACATGGAAACTAAACAACCTACTCCTAAATGACTTCACAACTGCTGAAGAAGTTAAGACTGAAATAAAAAAAGATATATTGAAACCAATGATAACAAGCACAGGAGTTTTTATAATCTAAGAGATACTGCAAAAGTAGTAATAAAAGGGAATTTAATACCAATTAGTGCTGACACACAAAAAAAATGTAAAGGTGGCAAATAGACAAACTAACAGAACACACCTCAAGGAACTGGAAAAACAAAAACAAAAAAATGCCAGAAGTCAAGAAATAATAAAGATTCAAGTAGAAATAAATGATATAGAAAATAAACTAATCATAGAGAAAATAAATGAAACCAAAAGCTATCCTTTGAGAAGATAAACAAAACTGATATACCATTAGCTAGGCTAATTAAGACAAACAGAGAAAGGAACCAGATAAATCTAACTAGAAATGAAGCAGGCAATATTACAACAGACACAACAAAAATACCAAAAAAAAAAAAAATCATAAGAGAAAACTACGAGTAACTATGCACCAACAAACAAGAAAACCTGGATGAAATGGACAACTCTTAGACTCATAACATCTATCAATATTGAATCAGGAAGACAGAGAGACCTTGAATAGACCAATAACAAGCATCAAGATTGAATGAGTAATAGTCTCCCAACAAAGAAAAGCCCAAGTCCAATGGTTTCATTTCTGAATTCTATAAAACCTTTAAAGAAGAGCTAATCCTCATTCTACTCAAACTATCTCTAAAGATTCAAAAGGAAGGAATCCTCCTAAATTCACTCTATGAAGCTTCCATTACCCTCACTCGAAAAACAGCAAAAGACATCACAAAAAAGAAAAGAAAAAGAAAAGAAAACAACAGACTAATATCCCTGATGGATCAGATGCAAAACATTTCCAACAAGATACTAGCAAATCATATCAAATGACAAAATAAAAAAAAAATTATACACCATGATCACCATGATCAGGTTGGCTTTATTCCACAGATGCAAGAGTGGTACAACTTATGCAAAATCATGCATTAATATATTATACTAATAAAAAGAATTTTAAAACATGATTATATAAATCAATGCAAAGAAGTGTTTAATAAAACACCATATCCCTTCATGATTAAGACTCTCAGCAAAATCAGCATAGAAGGGACTTTTCTCAACATACACAAAAAAGAGCCATATATGACAAATTCATAGCTAACATTCTATTGAATGGGAAAAAGCTGAAAGCTATTCCACTAAAAACTAGAACAAGTCTTCTCACTTTGTTCTCTTCTCTTCAACACACTACAGTAAGTCCTAGCCAATGCAATCATATAAGAGAATAAAATAAAAGGACTCCGAATAGGTAAAGAAGATATGAAATAATCTCTATTTGCATGTGACATGATTATATACATAGAAAACTCAAAAGAATCCACAGAAAGACTCCTGGAAGTGGTAAATGAAAACAGTAAAGTGGCAGAATACAAAATAAAAATGTATAATAAATAATAGCATGTCTATACACCAACAGTGAATAGACTGAGGTAGAATTGAAGACAGCAATTTCATTATTTACAATAGCCCAAAAAGAAATAAGATATTAGAAAAAAAATCCTAACCAAAAAAATCTCTAATAAGGAAAACTAAGAAAAACTTTTAAAAAATAATTAAAATGATAAAATGATACAAAAAATAAAAGACATACCATGTTTCAAGAATTAACATACTCAAAATATCCATTCTACCCAAATTAATTTATAAATTTAATGGAATCTCAATTAAATTACCAGTATTCTTCACAGTATTAAAAAAAAAGAATCATAAACTTTGTGTGTATTTATAAAAGGTCCCATGTCACCAAAGCAATACTGTGCAAAAAGAAAAAATATAGGAGGCACCTCACTCCCTGACCCCAATATCGACTACAAAGATGCGATACTTAAAACAGCTTGGTACTGACACAAAAACAGGCAAGGACACCAATGGAACACAATAGAAAACCCAGAAATAAATCTCAAAACATACAGCCAACTGACTTTTGGCAAAGGGAATAAGCTAATCCAATGGGAAAAAGAGAACTTCTTCAGCAAATAGTGCTGGGACAAAATGGATATCCACCTGCAGAGTAATGAAATTGAATCTCTCTCATCATTAACAAGAATCAAGTCAAAATGGATCAAACACTTAAATCTAAAACCTCAAATTATAGAAGTACTGGTGAAAAAAAAAATCAGGGCAAACTCCTGTAGACACTGGAGATGGCAAATATTTTTGAAATTAGACCCCCAAAGCACAGGCAATAATCTCAAAAATAGACAAGTGGGACTATATCAGGTTAAAAAGTTTCTGCACGGCAAAAGAAACAATAATTAGAGTGAAGATGAACCCTTGGAATGGAAGAGTATATTTGCAAACTATGCCTCAGATAAGGGACTGATAACCAGAATATACATGGAACTCAAGCAGCTTACCTGAAAAATAATAATAATCAATCCAGTTAAAAGATGGACAAATGAGCTGAACATACAGGTCTCCAAGGAAGACATTCAAGCAGCCAAAAAGCATATGAAAAATGTTCAACACTCTTTATCATAAGAGCAATTTGAATCAAAACCACATTGAGATAAAATCTAACCCCAGTTAAAATGGGTAAGATTAAAATCAAAGAATGTTAAGTGCTGGTGAGGCTGCAGTGAAAAGGGAACTCTCCTGCACTATTGGTGAGAATGTCAAATTAGTACAACCACTATGGAGGATAACATGGAGATTTTTCAAAAACCTACAAATAGAACTACCATATAATCCAGCAATTTCATTCCTGGGTATCTGCTCAAAGGATGAGAATACATTCAGTTGAAAAAGTACCAACACATCCATATTTACTGCAGTATTATTCACAATTGCTAAAGCATGGAATCAACCCAAAAGTGTTGAACAGATGAATGGATAGAAAAAGTATGGAACATATACACTATGAAATACTACTCAGTCATTAAAAAAAAAAAAAGTGAAACACTGGCATTTGGTCGAAAGTGAATGAATTTGGAAGATTTAATGCCAAGTGAAGTAAGCTAGAGTATGAAAGAGAAAAACTGTACATCCCCCATTTAAAGTATAATGAATGTCTACATGCTATGACAGAAACTGAAAGACTGGAAGAAATAAAGTCATGGAGAACAAGTATAGATACTAGAGACTATGAGAGGAGAGTTGATAATGGGGAGGGGTGGGGAAAAAAGAAAAAAATGGGAGGTGGGAGAGAGGAAATCAAAGCAAAAAAAAAGGAAGAAGCAAACCATTTAATGAATGGAAAATGGAAAATTATCTGCTGACAAGTAGTGTATATGGTAATATCTTTGGACTGATATGCAACTTATTCATTCAAGAAAGTGAAATTTTAAAAATAACAATTTTGTTTTCTATTTCATTAAGCTCAGGTTTTTTTCAGTTAATTTACTCTTGCTAGTTTATTATTTGTTTTTGAAATCATTAAGTAAGTAGCTATTTTATTTCATTTCATATTTAGCCTTAATACTAGTGATATATAACATTATATCTTTTTATGAGACCTCCTTTCTGCTAGATTTCAGTAGATTTGAATAAAGTATTTCCCTTCCCATTGATTTTGAGAAAATTATTTACATTTCTGTTCATTTTTGGTGCAAGCATTATATGGTATTGTTTCTTAATTTTTAAGTATTTTAAATTTAATAGGTGCTCATTTTATTATTTAAGGAGTATATGACCTGTGAGCCGTCTCCTTTTTCAATTTTGATAATGTTTTCTTTGGAGCCAAGTACATAATTGATTGTTTTGGATTTGAATACCTGAAAAAGTTATATTTACTGCTTGAAGATTATAAGATCTATACATAAAACACCTCAAATTTTCTAAAGAAATACTTATTTTCCTGCTTAGTATGTTTATCTACTTCTGAGAGATAATCAAAAATCTTTCACTATCATTGTACTTTTATGAGGTTTTCCTTGCATTTTCGTTTTTACTTTTATATACATTATTATAGTTTGACATGTGTAGTTTTATAACTGTTCAATTTTAGTCAGCCTTTTTTATATCATTACACAGTATGGTATTTTAATATTAAATTTTATTTTGTCTGATTTTGATATCACTTTGGCTTTCTTTTGGTTTGCATTTCCTTACATTGCTCAATCCCTTTATTTGAAAAAAAGAAAAAGAAAAAAAATGAATGAAACAAAGGGGAGAGAGAAAGGAGGAATGAAAAGAGGGAGAAAAAGGGAGTGGAGAGAATGCTTACTCAGTACAAGCTTGTTTGTGAACTCATATATATGAACTTTGTTTTTTAACTCAAAGTAACAGTTTCTGTCCAGTAACAAGAAAATTAAACCCATTCAGATTTAGTGCAAATTCTAAGGTCAATTTTAGACCTTTCACCTTACTGCATTGTTTACTACTAATTTACATTGTTATTTTTCTATTTTTCCTCCCCTTGGTTTCATTAATATGATCAAATTCCTGTTCATTCCTCTTTTCCCCATGTTAATTTAAAGGTTCTGGTGTATTTTTCCATTCCCTTAATGGTTACAGTCTCTTTCCATGCTCTCATAATCAGACAAATATGTCACTGTGATTGTTTTAAAAATATGACACTCACTACATTTCCATTTTCCCCACCACGTGATTCTAATCCTACCTGCTTACCCATCTCTCCAAATAAAAAAGAATTTTAAAAGTACTTTAACATTCCTTTCATTCTTCCTTCCTTATATACTCCCTCCACATTTTCAGTAACTTCTATCTCTATTTTCTTGTCCTACATACCAATGGTTTGCAGAGATAGTTTAATGCTTACCATATGAATATTTCTCTTGTGGAATGTCTCTTCTAGTTCAAGAGTTCAGCATTCATGTTATATACTCTTAGATATCTATCTATCTATCTATCTATCTATGAGAGAAAGAGAACAATAATGAGACAACATTTACTGAGAACATACTATGCCAGATTGACTTCTAGTTGCTTTACATTTAACTCATTTTTTGCAGCTGTACTTTAGGATAAACCCTACCATTAATCCCATTGCTTATTTTACAGGTGAAGAAACTGAGACAAAGAAATGTTAAATGCTTGATTAATTTCATGCAGCAAGTAAGTGATATCATCAGGAGCTGAATAAATATATGCCTCTCAGAGCCTGGGTAACTCTTGGCCCATACTAGTGTTTCTCAATTTTTAGGAAAGTTGAGCTCCCTGCTAGGACACGTTGTTTAGCTCTAGTCTTTTTCTCATATATTTTCATCATACAGGGAACTTGGAAAGCATTCGGCCCATCTTGCTTCTCCTCAAGTTCAGGTCTTTCATCCTTACATGTGACTGAATCCTGGCTATGGATAGGATTTGGGGGCTGTAGATCTTATCTCCTGATGGTATTGTCTCTAGTTTCTAAGATTGCAAATGAAAAGTCTTCTCTACCTTCACTCAACTAAGAAACTGTGGGGCAATGGAGAGTAGAGAGGTTTCTTCCAGGAACAAAAGAAGAGTGTTTATTTCCTGTCTGTAGCCCATAGATTTATGAGAAGAGTATCACAGCAAGATTTCCACAAATCTTACAGATATTTCAAAAACTGACTTGCTAGCAATGAAGAAAATAATTGGCCACCAAAGGGGCCACCATAGCCTAAAAGAAAAGGATCAGGCCAAGGAGTAGAATACACTGTGAGAACTGCGACATGAAATCACCTGAATATAAATTAATAATGAATATTTATGGAGCTTAAAATATGAAACAAAACAAATATATTCAAGCAGTTATAATCATTATTTTCAAACTAAGACAAATTAGAAAATACTATAATAGCGTTTGACCACAGAACAACCAGAAATTGTAACCTGATTTTAAAAATACCTTAAAACATAAAAAAAAGGTTATTAAATTATATCTTAAAGAACATGAAGAAGTAGGAATCATATGGTAAAGGTTAAAGCGTTGCAGAAGACTTTTCAAGAAAATAATGGCTATTTGGGAAGAAGCTCGTTGAATAGATACATGAAAAAATAATATCCCTGGGCTAAAGAAAGATCTGAATCAGTGCACTGAAAGGTTACAAGAAGGCCCAGTCTATTTGGTGAATATGTACACATATAGTTATATCTTCATAGATAACAAAAATGTCTTAAATGTTTCTACATAGGAGGAACAAGCTAGCTACCAAATGATATTTTATTCTCATCCTATGAATAGAATATTAAAGTACTGTCATGCAGAGAACAACTAGGTCCAATCTAGAAAAATCCACAAAAGTATTCTTTCCATGATTGTTAGACAACATTCTCAAGAGAAGAAGACCCATTCTACAGAACCCGTTTCCTTAATAAGTCAGTCATGATTAAAGAAACTGTGCTAGACAAGAGATTCAGAGGGACAGAACTGCCAGATGCTAACTGTGACTGTGAATGGTATCCTCTTTTGGACAAACCAACAGCAAAGATTATTCTTGGTTAACTGCAGAGGTTTAAATAAGGGTTATATATCATTTGAGATGAAAAAGTACTAAAACAGTAAATGGATATGGCTGAGTGGAAAAAAGGTTATAAAATAACAAACCATATAAATACACACACATATATGCATATATTTATACATGGATGCCAGCTTGCAGAGTACCACATGCACAGACATAAACATGCATAAAAACTATATGGTAAACTATATGTTTATAAGATATATACATTTATTTTATATGTATGAAAAGTCTAGAAAGATGTTTTAGTGTTTAACAAACACTGGACAAAGGACAGTCATGCCATTAGGGTTCAGGTAGAGGGCACAGGTTGCAGAACATGGGTGAGTCTTGCCTGCCATAAAGCCACTGGAGGAAAATGCAACTCTGACCATTTAGGTTTAGCTTTCCACCCTACAGATCACAGCATGATAGGTTTCAGAAAGACAAAATTAAGTTTGGTTTTGCAAAAGGATTCTGAAACATAGATTAGTTATAGCTGTCTACAGATTACAGGGTCTGCTGAAGCACATGCTAGCGGCAGGATGAGTTTTATGTTACGCATTTCTGTAACAAAAATATTGAAAATGATTAAAATGAACCTGCACTTTGTTTATGATATCCATATTCTGAAAAGTTTTAAATATTAATTGTAGATGCCACAACTTTGAACCACAGAAAAGTCTAAGCTGACACAACATAATAAACATTCATATGACTCACAAAAGGAGTTCTGGACAAGTTCATTTTGTGAATAAAATCACACAAGGCATGCCATAAATTATATACTCTTTTGTTAAAGTACTTATATTACTCTATATAAATTGAAGAGGCTGAATTCAATTAATCTTAGTGGACATAATCAGATACCTCTGAAGAACTGCATTTTTTTCCTACCTCTCACTGACTGAGCCAACTTGGCAAATAGGTCTAGAGCTATCCTAATCTCTTCTGCAATTAGTCGGGATTAAGAAAGCTTGAACAGGCTTATATAACAGTTAAATATATTTTGAATACATTCAATTTTTTTTCTTCATTTGTTGAAGAGCTGCATTTAGAATGTTGACTTACCACATCAACTTGAGTTGCATTCAAGACCTAATTGTACATACACCTTTCTTACTACCCTCATCAACCTGTTGATGAACTTGTACATTTTTATTGGTCAATCAGTTTGATGGATTTCTTTCCACCAATTAATTTATTCTAAATAAACCTTTCCTCTCTTTGTTTCTGTCACAATATTTTGGGGTTCCCAGGAACTAACAAACAGTCACAAGCCAATTTAGGAATATGAATTATTGATATTGTTAAACAATGAATATTATGTATATACAATGCTTTTGCTGGAGTCAAACCTCCCACCTTCGACGCCTGGCCCTATGACAGTGTGAAGAATCTGATTTCATGCTTTCATGGAGATATTTTACTTTTGGGCTATTAAATTTTGTCTGTGTGGCATGATATAAACCAAACGTCCATTCAATCACTTTTTATTACAATGCAGCTATTTTTGTTTTGTTATATAGGTAAATACTGAGTCAACACATAATGTTACCTTCAAAGTATTTGGTTCTCTTTCAAGTTAATTATTGTTTGTCAAACCATGTCAACATATTAAGGTTTAATTCAGGGCTCTTTTTTGATTTGTATATAAAATTCTTCTGAAGATATTCAACTAAATATGGTTCTAATGAAATGCTGGCAGTAGTGTCATAAAGTAGCAAAGCCTTCCAGGCAGTCTGAGATTTTGTTTTCCAGGAAGCATGAAATATAAACGGTTGGAATGTATTTGGGGATGAAGAATATCAGTGGCATGTTTATACAAAGAGAAGAGATAACTTTTCCAGTTTGCTAATACACTAGATCCACAGAGCACATGGACACAGTTGGCATATTATATTATCTTATTCCCTGTGTGCTGAATTGAACACACTGTGCCGTCCTAAATTATCAACTCTTTC
>NW_006205542.1:4495907-4503425 GCF_000334495.1 Tupaia belangeri chinensis
TATCTATCTATCTATCTATCTATCTATGAGAGAAAGAGAACAATAATGAGACAACATTTACTGAGAACATACTATGCCACATTGACTTCTAGTTGCTTTACATTTAACTCATTTTTTGCAGCTGTACTTTAGGATAAACCCTACCATTATTCCCATTGCTTATTTTACAGGTGAAGAAACTGAGACAAAGAAATGTTAAATGCTTGATTAATTTCATGCAGCAAGTAAGTGATATCATCAGGAGCTGAATAAATATATGCCTCTCAGAGCCTGGGTAACTCTTGGCCCATACTAGTGTTTCTCAATTTTTAGGAAAGTTGAGCTCCCTGCTAGGACACGTTGTTTAGCTCTAGTCTTTTTCTCATATATTTTCATCATACAGGGAACTTGGAAAGCATTCGGCCCATCTTGCTTCTCCTCAAGTTCAGGTCTTTCATCCTTACATGTGACTGAATCCTGGCTATGGATAGGATTTGGGGGCTGTAGATCTTATCTCCTGATGGTATTGTCTCTAGTTTCTAAGATTGCAAATGAAAAGTCTTCTCTACCTTCACTCAACTAAGAAACTGTGGGGCAATGGAGAGTAGAGAGGTTTCTTCCAGGAACAAAAGAAGAGTGTTTATTTCCTGTCTGTAGCCCATAGATTTATGAGAAGAGTATCACAGCAAGATTTCCACAAATCTTACAGATATTTCAAAAACTGACTTGCTAGCAATGAAGAAAATAATTGGCCACCAAAGGGGCCACCATAGCCTAAAAGAAAAGGATCAGGCCAAGGAGTAGAATACACTGTGAGAACTGCGACATGAAATCACCTGAATATAAATTAATAATGAATATTTATGGAGCTTAAAATATGAAACAAAACAAATATATTCAAGCAGTTATAATCATTATTTTCAAACTAAGACAAATTAGAAAATACTATAATAGCGTTTGACCACAGAACAACCAGAAATTGTAACCTGATTTTAAAAATACCTTAAAACATAAAAAAAAAGGTTATTAAATTATATCTTAAAGAACATGAAGAAGTAGGAATCATATGGTAAAGGTTAAAGCGTTGCAGAAGACTTTTCAAGAAAATAATGGCTATTTGGGAAGAAGCTCGTTGAATAGATACATGAAAAAATAATATCCCTGGGCTAAAGAAAGATCTGAATCAGTGCACTGAAAGGTTACAAGAAGGCCCAGTCTATTTGGTGAATATGTACACATATAGTTATATCTTCATAGATAACAAAAATGTCTTAAATGTTTCTACATAGGAGGAACAAGCTAGCTACCAAATGATATTTTATTCTCATCCTATGAATAGAATATTAAAGTACTGTCATGCAGAGAACAACTAGGTCCAATCTAGAAAAATCCACAAAAGTATTCTTTCCATGATTGTTAGACAACATTCTCAAGAGAAGAAGACCCATTCTACAGAACCCGTTTCCTTAATAAGTCAGTCATGATTAAAGAAACTGTGCTAGACAAGAGATTCAGAGGGACAGAACTGCCAGATGCTAACTGTGACTGTGAATGGTATCCTCTTTTGGACAAACCAACAGCAAAGATTATTCTTGGTTAACTGCAGAGGTTTAAATAAGGGTTATATATCATTTGAGATGAAAAAGTACTAAAATAGTAAATGGATATGGCTGAGTGGAAAAAAGGTTATAAAATAACAAACCATATAAATACACACACATATATGCATATATTTATACATGGATGCCAGCTTGCAGAGTACCACATGCACAGACATAAACATGCATAAAAACTATATGGTAAACTATATGTTTATAAGATATATACATTTATTTTATATGTATGAAAAGTCTAGAAAGATGTTTTAGTGTTTAACAAACACTGGACAAAGGACAGTCATGCCATTAGGGTTCAGGTAGAGGGCACAGGTTGCAGAACATGGGTGAGTCTTGCCTGCCATAAAGCCACTGGAGGAAAATGCAACTCTGACCATTTAGGTTTAGCTTTCCACCCTACAGATCACAGCATGATAGGTTTCAGAAAGACAAAATTAAGTTTGGTTTTGCAAAAGGATTCTGAAACATAGATTAGTTATAGCTGTCTACAGATTACAGGGTCTGCTGAAGCACATGCTAGCGGCAGGATGAGTTTTATGTTACGCATTTCTGTAACAAAAATATTGAAAATGATTAAAATGAACCTGCACTTTGTTTATGATATCCATATTCTGAAAAGTTTTAAATATTAATTGTAGATGCCACAACTTTGAACCACAGAAAAGTCTAAGCTGACACAACATAATAAACATTCATATGACTCACAAAAGGAGTTCTGGACAAGTTCATTTTGTGAATAAAATCACACAAGGCATGCCATAAATTATATACTCTTTTGTTAAAGTACTTATATTACTCTATATAAATTGAAGAGGCTGAATTCAATTAATCTTAGTGGACATAATCAGATACCTCTGAAGAACTGCATTTTTTTCCTACCTCTCACTGACTGAGCCAACTTGGCAAATAGGTCTAGAGCTATCCTAATCTCTTCTGCAATTAGTCGGGATTAAGAAAGCTTGAACAGGCTTATATAACAGTTAAATATATTTTGAATACATTCAATTTTTTTTCTTCATTTGTTGAAGAGCTGCATTTAGAATGTTGACTTACCACATCAACTTGAGTTGCATTCAAGACCTAATTGTACATACACCTTTGATACTACCCTCATCAACCTGTTGATGAACTTGTACATTTTTATTGGTCAATCAGTTTGATGGATTTCTTTCCACCAATTAATTTATTCTAAATAAACCTTTCCTCTCTTTGTTTCTGTCACAATATTTTGGGGTTCCCAGGAACTAACAAACAGTCACAAGCCAATTTAGGAATATGAATTATTGATATTGTTAAACAATGAATATTATGTATATACAATGCTTTTGCTGGAGTCAAACCTCCCACCTTCGACGCCTGGCCCTATGACAGTGTGAAGAATCTGATTTCATGCTTTCATGGAGATATTTTACTTTTGGGCTATTAAATTTTGTCTGTGTGGCATGATATAAACCAAACGTCCATTCAATCACTTTTTATTACAATGCAGCTATTTTTGTTTTGTTATATAGGTAAATACTGAGTCAACACATAATGTTACCTTCAAAGTATTTGGTTCTCTTTCAAGTTAATTATTGTTTGTCAAACCATGTCAACATATTAAGGTTTAATTCAGGGCTCTTTTTTGATTTGTATATAAAATTCTTCTGAAGATATTCAACTAAATATGGTTCTAATGAAATGCTGGCAGTAGTGTCATAAAGTAGCAAAGCCTTCCAGGCAGTCTGAGATTTTGTTTTCCAGGAAGCATGAAATATAAACGGTTGGAATGTATTTGGGGATGAAGAATATCAGTGGCATGTTTATACAAAGAGAAGAGATAACTTTTCCAGTTTGCTAATACACTAGATCCACAGAGCACATGGACACAGTTGGCATATTATATTATCTTATTCCCTGTGTGCTGAATTGAACACACTGTGCCGTCCTAAATTATCAAATCTTTCCCATTCATCAAATTGTTTTGTTAGCCACAGAACCACAGCTGCCAAAAATGCATGCAGGCACACCCTCTTATTCTCAAAATGGATGTCCTTACACATTTCAGTAGTTCCCTTGTTTAGTGTCTCAATATTTTCTATCAGACTTCCATTCAACTTTAAAATAATATTATTCATGAAATCATTCAGAACTTAAAAGTGTTGACTTGCCTAAAATCTGAATCACAGTTTGCAGGTAACCTCACTAATTAATTTTTACATTAACTAGTTGACATTTGTCTAAATTAGGGCCTTATTTCAATTTGGATGAAGGTAGATTTCTCCCAAGAGTTAAAAAGAAAAAAAAACTATTGTAGAAAGTTAAACTTTACCCTTAAGGATTTGCACAATCTGATCTTTTTTGTTTTCTTCTTCCCAGAATCAGCCTTTACTACCTATTGCTTTTGGCTGGTTAGTATGATTACAAAGGCACACTACATAAGTAATGTGGCTTTTCCTACCATAGATGATGTAACCAGTGGTGGTCAGACCCCTTCATTCTCAGAACCATGCCAACCATAGTAGGTGACATGTGGGATCAAGTGTTAAGGTCTGGTTGTCTTTGACAAGCAAAGGCTCCCTCAGTTTGCATTAACTGAAGATACTCGTTGTTGAACTGGAACTGAGATGCTCCAGAAGCCCTCTTACACCATTTTCTGCAAGTCTACTCAGTTCTTATCTAACTTTCAGTGTCCCCTTTTTATGCTATGGGCCTAGTGAGTTAACTACCTCCTGTAATTAGACAGGACTTCATGTTAAACCATCTCATAAAACGCTAGTCAAGCAACAAATGAGCACTATTGGGTCAAAAGTCTAAGTCTAATGCAATACCGGTCACCTCTGAGCCTAAGCCCAGCAAGGGTGTAGTAGTCTCATCAAGATGGAAAATAATATTAGATGATCGTTCTGGCTGGCAGATACACTGCAGGTTGCCATCTCTGAACTGCTACAAGTTGTATAGTATAGTATGTCCTATGTGACTGGATTTTTCACTTGTTTTAAGGCATAATTCATTGGTTACTCTGCTGATTTCAGTTGTTAAAATACCTATTCTGTTTTGGTTTTGTTTTTGTTTTTTTTCATTTTTACAGTTTGCATTTTCAGTAGCTAGTCTCCTGCATTCTTCTAAATGGCTCTAAGACTTAATCCCAGTTCTTCCAATACGTAAGAATTCTAGGTCTGATGGCAGGGGGAGGGAGAATTGGCATTTTTTTCTAGACACCAAAAATTAGTTTCCCCCAAAAAAATTATACTAAAACAAAAATTCATAAGACTACATTTACAAGTCAAGGATCTTTGGTAAAGATTATGAAAGTTATGTTTCCACTATGCCCAGGTACTTGCCTGGAGTAACTGCCCTCTCTTAATTCTCTTAATAGTTTAGAAGTAGCAATGTAGTGAAACTTATTATTTTACTAAGTTGATTCTAGGACTGTTTGCCAACTTCTGGAGATGTGTGCATGCGTAAAAGTTGAGTCCACATTTTATGCTAAAGAATGCATCCCATTTTATGTAATCAATTATTTTAAGAAATGTCTCAGATTTTAGATATTAGGTCATTGGAAAAGTCAGGATGAATTTTTGCATAGAATAATACCACCCATTAGAACTACAAAAGATAAATTGTTTTGTTTTTTTTCTTGAGAGAGTTGTTGCTATAGGACACTACACTCACTGAAGAGACAGAGACAGAAAGTGAAAAATCACTCCCCAGTGGGGATGGCCACACTGCAATCCTTTCTCTTACATTTTACCTCAGGATTTTGGACATCTATACACAGATGCTTGGCCTGAGTTTTTTTTAAGTCGCTGGGTCCAGAATTCAAACCACAGTCAACTATATGAGAGTCCAGAAACATAACCATTATGTGATCTGCTGGTCTCTGAGTTGGGGAATTTTAACCTTTTAAGGAGAGCAGATTTGGGGACCAGCAGTTAGCATAATGAGTATGTCGCTGGACTCCCACGTAGTCGACCGCAGTTCGAGTCCCGGACCCAGTGACTTAAACTCACGCCGGGCACGTGTCCGCGTGTGCCCAAGATCCCGGGAGGAGAATGGAGGAGAAGGGATTGCAGCGTGGCCATACTCCCTGGGGGGTGATTTCCTGCTCTCTGTCTCTTTGTCTCTCTCTGTCTGTCTGGCAAGTGCACGCGCCCTATAGCAAAAACCTCTCTCAAAAAAAAAAAAAAAAAAGGAAAAAAAAAAAAAAGGAGAGCAGATTTTTTTTTTTGTCCTCATTATTCAAACTGTGACCCACAGATATCATATATTTTAAGGTTACCAGTGAAAGAACCAGAATTCAGAGTAAGACGGGAACACAGAACATAATGAGATAAAACGCATGATCCCAGGTGATATAAAGAAGGAAGAAGACAATTCCATATCCTAGCTTTTAATCAGTCAGATGTTGACAAATTAGAGGAGACAATCTCTTAGACTTCAGAATTTAAATCAAGAACTAAGCCTGACAATTCAAGTAAAAGTGATTTAGATTCATAGTGGTAGATTTCATTCAAAGAACCCATAGCCCAAATGTAATGCCATAGCATGTAATATTTTGCTATTCTCTATGTGACAAGAACAGTTTTTCTTAGGTTTTCACGTTCTTGCAAAATATGAACACATACATTTGCAAATATATAAGCATAGAGGCAAATACTTGCTTACCTATATTTATAATGTATACATAATAAAAAGAAATTATGGAAGTTCAAAGCCAGAATGTTAAGGTTATCACGACTGTTAGTGTGTTATTCTGACACTAGTAATACTGGGATTATTATCATTTCTAATTTAGGAGACGTCCAAAAATAAAAGTAGGAAAGTAGTAGGCACTGTAGACCCTAAAAGAAATTCAAGAAAGATTTTCTTATTGTAAAAGTGACCACTTATGAAATTATTTCCCCACATATGCAGATAGTAGCATGCTTTCTGTACATATTAAGGAAAGTGTCCAGCATATGTTTACAAAATCATATACAGATTTAGCTTAATTAAGAACCATGAGCTGGAGACTGGCAGGTGTTATAATGGTTACCTCACTGGATTCCCATGTAGTCAAAGACAGTTCAAGTTCCAGACCCGGTGACTTAAAACTCATGCCAGGTACAAGTGCATGCCTGCCCAAGATCACAAGAGGAGAACTGAAGAGAAAGGATAGTGGTATGGCCATCCCCTCAGGGGGTGCTTTTTGCATTCTGTCTTTCTCTGTCTCTACAGAGAACACATGTGCTTCATAGTAAAAATCTCTCAAATCTTTTTTTTTTTTTTTTTTCCAAAGTTAAGGGCCCGTGCCGGGGGCCCGGCCCCTATGAGGGGTACAGCACACTCTCTTAGGTAGGTGTTTGCCATTACTGTTTTGTAGGAATTGGTCTTTTCAGTTTACGAGTTGCTTTTCCCTTGCATGACTCAGAAAACCGGGCTGGGGTGGAGGAGGCACAGGTTGGGCACGAGAAGCCCATAGCACCACAGAACCGCAAAGTCTGTTCCGAAGTCCCGAGAATACATTTTAGCAGGGTCACGGGCGCAGAAAGCCAACCCCTGCAGCTTCAGTGCAAAACTGCGAAGACCTGGAGGCTTCTGGATGCCGGCAGGGTGCTCAGAGTCCAGTGCAGGAGACCTCTGAGCAGGAAGGAGCCAGAGGGGGCCCGGCGCAGCTCCTACTGCACTGAGTTCCCAGGCCGTGGTGGCTTCTGTGCAGCCAGACGCTGTTGCCCATAAGCTGCGCCCTGGATTTGGTGGCCCCAGCCGCCATCCCCGGTGCAGATGGCCCTCCTGCTAGTCCTAGCAGCAACCCGAGAAAGAAAGAAAAAAAGAAAAAGAAAAGAAAAGAAAAGAAAAGAAAAGAAAAGAAAAGAAAAGAAAAGAAGAAAGAATGAATGAAAAGAAAGAAAAGAAAGTAAAAGGAAAGAAAGGAAAGAAAGGAAAGAAAGAAAGAAAGAAA
>NW_006205542.1:4503449-4515787 GCF_000334495.1 Tupaia belangeri chinensis
AAGAAAGAAAGAAAGAAAGAAAGAAAAGAACTATCAGCTGGTCAGTGCCATGCTGGTAAGGGGGGCTGGGTTTCATATGGCTGATAGCATGGTTGGAGTCCTGGCCCCAGCGTCATGAAAAACACATTGGATGTATATGTGTGCATGTCCAAAATCCCAAAAGAAGGGAAAAATAGAGAAGAGGAATTATGCCATGACCATTCTTCATGGGAGGGGGGATTCGCTCTCACTCTCCAGCAAACATATGCACCCTCTTAGTCATGGTACCTGGAGTTTGCTTCAATCTCATCTTGATTTCTCGCTGACTGGCTAACCTAGGCACCCACCTAACCTCTCTGTTTCCACTTACAAAATTGTAAAGCAGAGAATAAAAGAACCACCTCAGAGTTATGAGTATTAAGTGAGGCTTTGCATATAAAATGCTTAATGTACAACTGACACAGTTGGAGTCCTGGCCCCAGCGTCATGAAAAACACATTGGATGTATATGTGTGCATGTCCAAAATCCCAAAAGAAGGGAAAAATAGAGAAGAGGAATTATGCCATGACCATTCTTCATGGGAGGGGGGATTCGCTCTTACTCTTCAGCAAACATATGCACCCTCTTAGTCATGGTACCTGGAGTTTGCTTCAATCTCATCTTGATTTCTCGCTGACTGGCTAACCTAGGCACCCACCTAACCTCTCTGTTTCCACTTACAAAATTGTAAAGCAGAGAATAAAAGAACCACCTCAGAGTTATGAGTATTAAGTGAGGCTTTGCATATAAAATGCTTAATGTACAACTGACACATGCTAAGTGCCCAGTGAATATTACCTGCTGGCATCAGCTATTTCACCGTCTCACCAGTCTATGAATCAAATGTCTATTCCAATCATACTTGGCTAACAGGACAAACTTTATATGGATGTTAAAGCAATTTCAGGAAAAAAAAATTTAAGTGAAAACATACTGTAGAACATATGATGTTTAAAATTAGCAACTAGCAAAAGTATTCTTGTTTAAATTCAATGAAATATGTAGCATTAATATCTTTTCATATTTTATTTTGTGACTATAAGACTTTTTTCAGGCTTACTTTATTAGCTTCTATTTTTATTCATTATTTTATAATAACATTTTAGAAATATAATGAATTGCATAGCTCTTTGGCCTCACAATTCACAGATATATAACTGCTGTCTAATAATAAGAATGAGCATTATAGGTAGACAGGAAAGGAAAATAGTAATATTAATAGCTTTTGTATTTGTCTGGTATAGCTATGAAAACATTCAAAATCAGAAAAATACTTTATCATTATCTGACTATTGCCATTTTTCACATTGATATTCCTTGATGGATTGATATTCCACCATGAAACAGCCACTGGTAAGGCAACAGAATTCATAAAGCTTCAATCTAACTGGTTAAATCTAAAAGGTGTGAAGTAAGTCATATCAGATATTGAAATCATAGAACAAGAAGATGAGACAATGAGTTTCTAAACTATAACTGTTACTAAAATGAAAGAAAACATCATAGTTGTTAGCTTTTATGGTGTAACAAACAAAAAACATTAATTTTCCAGATGGCTCTGAGTGTTTGTTGAGTGGTTCTCCTGATGTTCTATGACTTGGTGGATCTCAGAAACTAGCTGGCAGTTTGGCAGGAACCAGAAGGTCTAGAATAGCCCCTTTAGGTTTATGTAAAGCTTTCTTGGCTCATGCGTCCTCCCATCCCAAAAGGATAGTTTACCGAGAAGACATGTAACTATTTTATAATGCACATATTTCCTGGGGGAGACGCCCTGATGATTGCCAGCAAGAGGGAGCACCCGAGGGCTTGGGAAAACTGAGGGAAAATCTGTTTGCTAGGAGGAAGGATTGAGGATTCTGTGTTCATACCTTTCAACTGCCACTACCAAGATTTCAGAAAGAAATTTCATAGCCATAGTCATCATCGGCATCTCCCAGGCTCACATGAAAGCAGCAGCCAGGAGCAATTTAGCAGAACAATTTCTCACTTTATGATTGTGCAACTGAAATGTAAGTATATGGCTGAGTGTCTTGTATTTGAGCAAAAGTGTCTTAATTTTTAGATATTTTGGGTTTTTGAAACATTTACATATATGTAGTGAGATGGGATCTCACCACCTTATCCTCTCACAGCCTCAGGGATGCTGAATAAACTGTGTTGGATGTCTGTGTTTTGACTGTAATCCATCACATGCGTTCAGATGTGGAGTAATTTACTTGTGGTGTCATATTAGCTCTCAAAAAGTTCCAGATTTTGGAGCACTTCAGATTTGATATTTTTGAGTTAGGGATGCGCAGCCTGTATCTGCTTTCCTGCCTCCTGCTCCTTTCCTTTTGTAGTTTATTGTCTCTCTTGTTATTTCTAGACCTAAGTCCCTCATCCCTTTTATATGTAACTACTATGGATATTCAGGAGATTCATTAAAAGCACTCATTTGTTCAGCACATAATAGTTATCGAAGGCACTAGCGAGAGCCATGAGAGAAGATTAGATGTCACTCCTGTCTTGACAGTTTACAGACTAGTGAGGTAGATAGTTATCAGAGAATCACAGAAGTTAAGTATAATTTCAACCGTGATTTATACAATATCATGAGGTCCAAGATGGTCTGAAAATTTATAATCGGGTAAATAGCTAAGTAGGACACGGGGTCTCCCCTCAGGAAGTGGTAAGACTTTTTAGGACAGCAATGTATGATGTAAAAATAAAGAAAGAAGGATAACTACCTAAAAAGATAGTCAGTGAGATGAAAATGAGATTGTCCTTGTTTCATTTTTCTGAATGAGATATCAACATCTGTAGCCACCAAATCTGCCACACCTTTAGAGTACTGGGTCTAAATTTCCAAACTCCAAAAAGTCACATTTATTATAACTTAGAAGTTCTATTAATAATTTCCATCTAAGGATCAGCAGATGGCGTAGCACTTATATAACTGGACTCCCACATGGCTGACCATGGTTCAAGTCCTGGACTCGGTGCCTTGAAAAGCACCACACAGGTGTGTGTGTGTGCCCAAGATCCTAGGAGAATGGAGAAGGGATTGCAGCATGGCCATCTCCTCTGGGGTGATTTCTCATTTTTCTTCTCATTCTTTCTGTCTCTGTCTCTCTCTTTTTCTGGTAAGTGCACACACCCTAAGGTAAAAACCTTTAAAATATTTTTTTTTAATTCCACCTAATATTAGGGCTGCTGCATATGGTTACACAGGCTGTTCACTATACAAATCTAGGACGTTCTATTCATGTGGACAACAGTCACAAACTGTATTATGGACTATGAGACTCTTGGAACTATGCATTACAGCAGATCTGCCTTCTAGTCTACATAGCCTAAGGGTTGTATTAAAAGATACTGATCTGTTTATAGGTGTCTGGGGTCTCATTTGATACAGCAATTTTTTTAAAGTCATGGAATTTAAGACTTCCTAGCTTACACAACAAAGAAAAAAATAAAAGAACTTGAAGTTGCTTCTTATCTGAAGTCACACCTCTTCCAAGTCACATCTCAGATCCAACGACTAATTTACATGAAGTTATACAGTTTGGAGCCCTTATGTAATGAAATGTACATAGTTGTAAAAATTAAAAGTCATTGGCTAATATTATTTTGATTTTACTAGGTTTTCATAAAGAAATACAAATGTTAACATATTTTCTGTAAGAACTTTTATCTTAGAACAAACAGTTACTTTATCTTTTTATCCCCTTTGAAACCATTATCCAGTAATCAGATAAATCACTCAAATTTGGACCAATAATTATATTCACAAGAAGCAAATATTTTTACTTGTTTGATTTTTTTACCTGATGTTTACATTTTATTATGTGTCTCTCACTCATATGAGTTATCTATGTACTTCACTGTAAATATTTTAAAAACCACCTTTGAACATCTCAAGAAGTTTTCCTTTAGGATTGTGATTATACATAAAGGAGCTGTGCAAAAATATGATTCATCAACTGAATCAAAGGCCTCTCTCAAAGGCTGAAAAACAAAGCTGTCAGTAGAAAAAGTAGAGGGAAGGCAAGAAAAGCTGATGAGAAGATTGGGTGAAACACACCTCTCTTTTTCCATGTAGGAGTCACATTCAATGAAGTAAACTATCACACATAAAGAGGCAAATTTCTCCTAGATGGGACTGTGTGCTCACCCTCCCCTCCTGCCCTCCACCAGGGCTTAAAGAGATCAAAGTTTCATAAAATAGCTTGTGGTTCATGTCCCATCTTGCCTTGTACAAAATTTTATTGACTTTCCAAAATAAATAAATAAATAAAAGTCAAGCATGATTTGTATCTATGGTGTTCATAGAGCTGCTAGTAAATTTGAGCCTCTTTCTATGCCATACAATGTCAGCAAATGTCCTTGGAAACACACAGGCTTGCAATTCACAGAATAAAGGATTGTAGTAATCAAGGGGATTCAGTAGTCTACGTCCAAACCCACTAAAGGTCACTGTGTATGTGAGTAGTCTGCATAAGACTGAAAGATGCTGAAGAGAAGAGAAACCACTGGAGGAGAGAATGCCACATGACAACAGAGGTAAGGATAGAATGTTTATCTATAAGCCTAGGAACACCAAATGTCACCCACAGCACCAGAAACACCAGAAGATAAGAGAAAGGCAAGGAACATTTTCTCTCCCCTGAGGCCATCAGAGAGAGCATCACCTAGCTGACACCTTGATTTTGGACTTCCAGCCTCCCGAACTATGAGAGAATCAATGTATGTGTTTTAAGCCACCCAATTTGTAGCACTTTGTTATAGCAGCCCTAGAAGCTAATACAACTCAGTAGTCATTTCTAGCCCAGGCTACCTGACTAGTAATCGTCCTAGTTTGACGTTTCTGGCTACACTGTCTGTTCAGCAAGGTCTAGACTTCCTCGCTCCTTGGATTACTGATAAATGCTCTTTTCAAAAGCTACTACTAATTTTCCCCAAGAAGTTCCAGTTACTTTTTCCATTTCTGGCTTACTCCAAAGAATTCCAGAGGTTTATGAAATGTTTCTCCCACATGGCTGACCATGGTTCAAGTCCTGGACTCGGTGCCTTGAAAAGCACCACACAGGTGTGTGTGTGTGCCCAAGATCCTAGGAGAATGGAGAAGGGATTGCAGCATGGCCATCTCCTCTGGGGTGATTTCTCATTTTTCTTCTCATTCTTTCTGTCTCTGTCTCTCTCTTTTTCTGGTAAGTGCACACACCCTAAGGTAAAAACCTCTAAAATAATTTTTTTTTAATTCCACCTAATATTAGGGCTGCTGCATATGGTTACACAGGCTGTTCACTATACAAATCTAGGACGTTCTATTCATGTGGACAACAGTCACAAACTGTATTATGGACTATGAGACTCTTGGAACTATGCATTACAGCAGATCTGCCTTCTAGTCTACATAGCCTAAGGGTTGTATTAAAAGATACTGATCTGTTTATAGGTGTCTGGGGTCTCATTTGATACAGCAATTTTTTTAAAGTCATGGAATTTAAGACTTCCTAGCTTACACAACAAAGAAAAAAATAAAAGAACTTGAAGTTGCTTCTTATCTGAAGTCACACCTCTTCCAAGTCACATCTCAGATCCAACGACTAATTTACATGAAGTTATACAGTTTGGAGCCCTTATGTAATGAAATGTACATAGTTGTAAAAATTAAAAGTCATTGGCTAATATTATTTTGATTTTACTAGGTTTTCATAAAGAAATACAAATGTTAACATATTTTCTGTAAGAACTTTTATCTTAGAACAAACAGTTACTTTATCTTTTTATCCCCTTTGAAACCATTATCCAGTAATCAGATAAATCACTCAAATTTGGACCAATAATTATATTCACAAGAAGCAAATATTTTTACTTGTTTGATTTTTTTACCTGATGTTTACATTTTATTATGTGTCTCTCACTCATATGAGTTATCTATGTACTTCACTGTAAATATTTTAAAAACCACCTTTGAACATCTCAAGAAGTTTTCCTTTAGGATTGTGATTATACATAAAGGAGCTGTGCAAAAATATGATTCATCAACTGAATCAAAGGCCTCTCTCAAAGGCTGAAAAACAAAGCTGTCAGTAGAAAAAGTAGAGGGAAGGCAAGAAAAGCTGATGAGAAGATTGGGTGAAACACACCTCTCTTTTTCCATGTAGGAGTCACATTCAATGAAGTAAACTATCACACATAAAGAGGCAAATTTCTCCTAGATGGGACTGTGTGCTCACCCTCCCCTCCTGCCCTCCACCAGGGCTTAAAGAGATCAAAGTTTCATAAAATAGCTTGTGGTTCATGTCCCATCTTGCCTTGTACGAAATTTTATTGACTTTCCAAAATAAATAAATAAATAAAAGTCAAGCATGATTTGTATCTATGGTGTTCATAGAGCTGCTAGTAAATTTGAGCCTCTTTCTATGCCATACAATGTCAGCAAATGTCCTTGGAAACACACAGGCTTGCAATTCACAGAATAAAGGATTGTAGTAATCAAGGGGATTCGGTAGTCTACGTCCAAACCCACTAAAGGTCACTGTGTATGTGAGTAGTCTGCATAAGACTGAAAGATGCTGAAGAGAAGAGAAACCACTGGAGGAGAGAATGCCACATGACAACAGAGGTAAGGATAGAATGTTTATCTATAAGCCTAGGAACACCAAATGTCACCCACAGCACCAGAAACACCAGAAGATAAGAGAAAGGCAAGGAACATTTTCTCTCCCCTGAGGCCATCAGAGAGAGCATCACCTAGCTGACACCTTGATTTTGGACTTCCAGCCTCCCGAACTATGAGAGAATCAATGTATGTGTTTTAAGCCACCCAATTTGTAGCACTTTGTTATAGCAGCCCTAGAAGCTAATACAACTCAGTAGTCATTTCTAGCCCAGGCTACCTGACTAGTAATCGTCCTAGTTTGACGTTTCTGGCTACACTGTCTGTTCAGCAAGGTCTAGACTTCCTCGCTCCTTGGATTACTGATAAATGCTCTTTTCAAAAGCTACTACTAATTTTCCCCAAGAAGTTCCAGTTACTTTTTCCATTTCTGGCTTACTCCAAAGAATTCCAGAGGTTTATGAAATGTTTGGAAAACCAGAGGTTTCTTTTTTCAAAAGGAAAAAGAACTCTCTCATCTTAAACCTCTCTCCCAGAATGACCTTAGAAAGCTTGAAATTATAGGTTATTATGAGAAGCTAAAAAGCTCATATATGAAGGCTTAGGGATTTTCCCCTCTGAGGAAAGAAGTGAAAAAAGACAAGAGACATTGCTGCCTCAGGTTGGCTCTTGGCTGTCCTGCAGGTCTACTGTAGAAACAGTAATTGGACTTCTCTGCAACATATCAAAGAAGTAGAAATGTTTTCTCAAATTAAAATCACTGGCCTAGCAGTTGACTAAGAGTGTAGACCAGAACTCTATTCCCGTAAACATGGAATCTGAGTCCTCTCTGGATACGTTACTACAACTCAAGGTATTGAAATGGCTCTTTATGAAAGCCCTCACACCAGTAAAACCTGATTGATACACACACATATTGCTTGGTCACATCTTTACCCTCAGGTTTTCTAACCTAAATTAGAGCATAAAACATGTCTTTTCCTCAGTGTGGGCACATACACTCTAGTTAAGAGATTGGTTGCCTCTTTAGGCTTCTATTACTATTGTCTCCTTTATCAGGAAAGCCCTCAGCTTTTATACTCTGTGGTGTGTGCTTGTGAGTTTATCACTCAGTCATTCTCAATATGAATGGAAATCATATTTGCATAGCCCTGCATAAGACTGACAGATGCTGTGGAAGACAGAAAGCATTTCAGGAGAGAATGTCACAGGACAACTGAAGTAGAGATGGCATCTTTATCTAAAAGTCAAGGAACACTGAGTGTTACCAGCAACACCAGAAGATAAGAGAAAGGCAAGGAACAGCTTCTTTACCCTGGGGCCATCAGTTTTCCTTTAGGATTTTTCAGAACTAATGAAAACTACAGGATATTGATTTTCCATTTCTTTTTTTTTTTTAAGATTTATTTATTTCTAATTTTATTTATTATCATTATGCTTCGTTTTTGACCAAAGAGAGACAGAGAGAAAGGGAGAGTGAGAAAGCAAACTGCCCGGTCCAGGACTTGAACCACGGTCAGCCATGTGGGAATCCAGCGCTTCAACCACCATGCCACCTGCCGGTCCCAAGATATCGATGAATTTCTGACTATCATTTTATTTACTCAAAGGTGTGACGCAGGGGGAGGTATTACTTGGAAGAAGTAGTGGATGAAGTGGAGCAAAGAGGAACAAGAAAATAACACCAAAACTGCCCTTCCCTGTGCAGAATTTTGGATGCACATCTTAGGCAATTGGGGATTGGAAGGGAAGACATCTCTGTAGTAACATCAACAATGCTTATAGTCAAGTATTTCGGTGAACATATACACCACTGCTCTGTCATAAACTGTGCTTAAAATTTCACTTACATTAGCTGTATAGTCTAGAGAAATCTAAGAACCCAACTCCAATTTCTGGGATATGACAATCTACTAAAAAATTACAGTCACAAAAATGTCAACCGTGGGACCAGCAGTTAGTGTAATGGCTATGTCGCTGGACTCCCATGTAGTCAACCGTGATTCAAGTCCCGGACCAGGTGGCTTAAACTCACACCGGGCGCGTGTGCGTGCATGCCCAAGATCCCCAGAGGAGAATGGAGGAGAAGGGATTGCGGCATGGCCATCTCCCCTGGGGGGTGATTTCTCACTTTCTATCTCTCTGTCTCTCTCTGTCTGTCTGGTGAGCGCACGTGCCCTATAGCAAAAACCTCAATCCCCCAAAAAAATCAAACAAGTGCCCTATGAAGTGTCTTTATAAAATAAAGAAAAATGAATGTGTGTTCATAATCTAAATTAGGTGCATGCACACATACACATATATTTGAGATCCACAAAAGCCGTGAATTTGTTTGCTATCTTATTAGATAGCTATAGTCATTATTAATCTTTGTTGACTTTCTTTTTTAATTTCATTTTATGATTTTTTTAGTTTTCATTCTATTGTTGTACATCTCTATAGCATACATTTTTTTCAACATATGCATACTCGCTCAACAGTCTAATCAAGGATATCACCATATATCATTTTCGACAAGAGACTTTTACATTCCTGTGTCTGTTAGCTGTTTCTTCCCTGAGCTCCTCCCACCCTCTGTGATTCAATCCCCTCTTCTAAAATTTCTGATATCTATACTTCTCCTCCCTATTATATCTTCAGATCTTTCCATTTCTACCATAGAGTACAGACATTCAATGTATATTATTTGGGAATATACTTTTCTCTGCCCTTAGAAACTAAATATCCAAGATCATTGTAAAAACATCTGCTCTTGGCATTTCATCACATAATGAACTTGAGTCTGTTCTCTTTGTGTTGGAATACTTAGTTAATTTGGTTTTTAAATGTAAGACATTCTGAAAATAAAATACCATGAAATTAATAAATGTACAAGAAAATCCTTCTCAGATGCTTATAATTTCAAAAGTGCTTACATTTACACACACACACACAGTAATTAAAACCTATGAAAATGTTATGTTATTATAACATAAATCATGTTTGTATTTACATATTTGATTTCATCTTATACACTATCCCAATTTGACCTTACCATATGCTTTGCTTTGTACCTCTCCAAATGTTGAACTTTTTTATGGTGCCATGCAAATAATGTTGTGATGGCAAAGACATTCCCAAGTCAATTTCAAGTCTAAGAATCAATAATTATTCTCCTTCTAGATTGTTGATTATATTTGCTACAATACTATCATTTTAAGAGAGAGATTTTTGTTATAATACATATGCATTCACTGGAGAGACAGAGATGGAAAGAGAAAAAGTGAGAAATCATCCTCCAGGGAGGGTGGCTACACTGTAATCCCTTCTCTCTATACTCCTCCTTGGATTTTGGGCATACATGCACACATGCCCACTGTGAGTTTCAAACTACAGGTTTCAGAATTAGAACCGTGATCCGCCATGGGGTGTCCAGCACCTTAACAATTACACCACCTTCTTGCCCTCTGTAATCCTATTTTAAATATGCCAATTCTCTATATAGATCTGATTTATTGTGTTGTCAGAAAAATCATGATGCATTTTTGCATAGAAAAATACATCATGACTTTTCCAACAACCCAATATAAATATAGGTAGAGAGGTGAAGGTAGTCAAAATTGATGCCACAATACCAGTGAATTGTGATGTGACTGCCTTTATTGAAACCCTGAGAGACTCAATAAGTAACACTAACTCAGTCATCCCTTGTCCCAGTATGTGTTCCACTGAATAGTGTGGATGACTCAGAGAAACTGATTACCTTTTTGGTTAAAAACCATATGTTCTCTGTACACTGAGTCAGTAGCTTCTTTTTCCAACATAAAATAACACATTTTTCATTTGAGTTACTTAGAGGCTGGTGAGCATCAAAACAGACTAAAAATAGACTAAAAATCCATATAAGCATATTATCCTGCTCATATTTCTTCTCATAGAAACATAGTCTGTAAAAACAACCCAATTGTCAAATGCTTAATGAGTACCCACAGAGAGCTGAATCACTCTTTCTTAATGAGTACCCACAGAGAGCTGAATCGCTCTTTCCTATTTAAAGATGGTGTGGACCACAAGTATGTGTAATTTAGTCATAACCAAAAGACTGAAAAGTGACCAGAAACATAGAGATTTCATAAGTAAAACTTAAGTCTGATTTTTTATTATTTATTGCCAGAGGGCAGGGACACTAACCAGAGTGAGAGAAAGAAGTCCCTCCCCATGGGACATGGTAATGCCTCAGTCTTTTTCCTCCATTTCTCCACCCAATCAGGATTTGAGAGCACAGACACACACTCATGCACAGTATGTTTATCAAGCAGTCAGAGCTGGGATTTGAACCATAGTCAGCCATGTGAGATCCAATTCCCTAGGGATAGCACTTAATTGTTGAGGAATGCAGGTAGCCCACTAAATTCTATTTTAATTTAACCAATATTAAACAAGCAATTACTGTATGTAGGACATGCGCTACATTGAAAAGGCTTGAGGCTAGAAGTGGGGGAGTAAGTGATAAAGATTTAAAAGACAGAAAGATAATGTTAATTTTCATTATATGTATCTAGGTCAGCTTAATTTTTTTTTAAACTGTAAACTGTTCTCCCTCCTAAAAATGGAAAAATGGTAATAGTATGTAGCAAATAGAAGTCACTGATCTGAATTAAGTTTAGTTTTTCTCCACAACTTTTTATTAAAACATAGAGAGGTGGCTGGGACACAGTCTACAAAGAAAACACAGATTGACCAAATATATAAAAAACACAACATATTCATGTGGTTTTCTGTGTGCTCCCATACATGGAAGGCAACCTTAGCACTTTTGATGAGCCAAAATTTACACAGCTATCTACATGGTTACTTTTTATTAAAGTGTACTACTTAAACTATTATCCAAATGTAGGAAGTTTTAGTCCACAGAAGAAGCCCTTTAAAGACAGATATACAATAGAACATTCTCACTTTCATCTAAAATAATATTGTAAAGATAGAAAACACCAATTTGTCTTATTTAAAGAGAGAACTTCGGGGGACTAGCAGATGGCATAATGGCTATGTCGCTGGACTTCCACATAGTGGACCACAGTTCAAGTCCTGGACCCAGTGGCTTAAACTCACACCAGGCACATGTGCATGTATAACCAAGATCTGGAGAGGAGAATGGAGAAGGGATTGCCATCTCCCCTGGGTGGGGGGTGGGGGTGATTTCTCATTTTCTGTCTATCTTTCTCTCTGTCTTTCTGGCGAGTGCATGCGCCTTATAGCAAAAACCACTCCAAAAAAAAAAATAAAGAGAGACAGAGAGAGAACATTGGGCCAACCAGGTCGTGTGGTGGTTAAGATGGCTGGATTCTAAATGACTGAGTGCATGTTTCGAGTCTCAGATCTAGTGACTTGGAAAACAATGTGTCCATAATCCCAAGAGGAGAATGGAGAAAGGATTGTGGTGTGGCCATCTCTCTCTTTTTCTCTATCCAGTGAGTGCACTTACCCAATAGTTAAAAGTGAGAGAGAATATCAAGAGCACAGCACAAAAGAGAATTCTTTTTTATAAATTTCACTCCAAACTAAATTAAACCTAATAAATTAAAAGTGTGTTGGGGTCAGTAGATGGCATAGTAGTTACATCACTGGACTCCCACATGGCCAACTGCAGTTTGAGTCCTGGACCTGGTACCTTGAAACTCACACTGGGCATGTGTGCATGCATGCCTGAGATCCTTAGAGAAGAATAGAAGAGAA
>NW_006205542.1:4516117-4561337 GCF_000334495.1 Tupaia belangeri chinensis
TACAAAAAACCACTCAAAAAAAAAAAATAAAGAGAGACAGAGAGAGAACATTGGGCCAACCAGGTCGTGTGGTGGTTAAGATGGCTGGATTCTAAATGACTGAGTGCATGTTTCGAGTCTCAGATCTAGTGACTTGGAAAACAATGTGTCCATAATCCCAAGAGGAGAATGGAGAAAGGATTGTGGTGTGGCCATCTCTCTCTTTTTCTCTATCCAGTGAGTGCACTTACCCAATAGTTAAAAGTGAGAGAGAATATCAAGAGCACAGCACAAAAGAGAATTCTTTTTTATAAATTTCACTCCAAACTAAATTAAACCTAATAAATTAAAAGTGTGTTGGGGTCAGTAGATGGCATAGTAGTTACATCACTGGACTCCCACATGGCCAACTGCAGTTTGAGTCCTGGACCTGGTACCTTGAAACTCACACTGGGCATGTGTGCATGCATGCCTGAGATCCTTAGAGAAGAATAGAAGAGAAGGGACTGTGGCATGGCCATTCCCTCTGGGGGATGATTTCTCACTTTCCCTCTCACTGTCTCTCTTTCTCTCTCTCTGGCAATCACAGGCAGAAAACTTCTAAAATAGAGAAAGAGTGAATGAAAGAAAGAAAAAGAAAGAAAGAAAAGAAAGAAAGAAAGAAAGAAAGAAAGAAAGAAAGAAAGAAAGAAAGAAAGAAAGAAAGAAAAAAAAGAAGTGTGTCAGCAAGGTATGCCCATACTCTAAAGCTGGGCTTCCTGTCATGTACACGTAAATCACATAAGGATGATGTTGATGTTATCTGTCACTAGGTCTGAGGTGGGGACTTAGATCATGTATCTCTAACAAGTTTCTAGGTAAACCAAATACAACTGTTCTTTTGACTTTGGTAGTGCTAAAGAGAATTTGTATGAGCAAATGATTACAAGTAAGTTTTTTCTCTTTGCATACTTTATGGTAGAATAACCCAATCTATTCATGGAGCAAAACAGGGCTTCATAGATAACTTCAAAATTAAGATCCCAAGGTACCTGTATAGATGGAGAAGAAAACGGTCCATGTTTGTGTTTTAGGGGGTATATACAAAGTGCCCCAAGAAAGGAGAAGAAAACATGCCAATCTTAGATAATGGCTTATCAGCAGAACTTGAGTTATTTGATTTAAAACAGTTTTCCCAAAATTGCCTAGAAATAATAGTTCTCCTGAGATGGTAATTTAGGTGATTGAATCTAAATCTCCAAGGATGAAGCCTAGAGATCTAACAGTCCAGTATTTCTTTACCAACAGGCAAGTTTGGGATATAAAAGATTGTTTCTTCAAGTGTTTTATTCTAACTGTAAATACTAGCAGGAAAAATCATTTAGTAAATTGGCATTAGTCATATTTATCCAATTCTGTTTCTTGTGACAACCAAGATTAGAGCTGATGGGAAATAACTTTGGGTGGATGTTAATGGGAGTTTTTGAGTTCTGTTTTTAAGTACTGTCAAAGAGAAAGTTAAATTAGTTAAGGTGTAGCAGGAAGGATTCTCAAGAAATCAGATTATGAGAAATGAAAAAAGAAGTGGAAATAACAGCTCTCATTTACTTAGAGCTTACATTGTGCCTGATAGCATTGTGAGTGTCACATTAATAACTTTGATCCTCACAACCACAACATTGCAAGAAGGCAAGTTTTATTTTTAGCTCCATTGTACAGCTAAGGAAATGGAAGAAAACAATTGGAGATTTGCAGGGTCAACATCTAAACCCAGGCAAATTGGCTGCAAAGTACACAATTGTAAACATCACATTAAATTCTCTTCAAAACAAATTCTGCTGACTACAAATCTGATCAAGGCTGGTGTGCTTAAATAGGATAGTATCTGAAAGGGGAAGTGACTGTGAGATAGTAACAATACTATGAGATTGACCATTTCAGGTCAAAAATTTATCCATTTCATATAACTTAGTCTGCATGAACTGGTGTTGTCAATATTTTATTATTTCTTAACTATTCATATAAGCAAGTTGCCCTGCTCATGTTCCTCCTCAAAAATGCATACCTTGCAAAAATGCATACCTAATATTCAAGTGTCTAATGAGCACCCGCAGAAAGCTGAATCGCTCTTTCCTAATAAAATATGGCATAGAGGCCAGCAGATGGCATAGTAGTTATGTTACTGAATTCCCACATGGCTGACCATGGTTCAAGTTCCAGATTCAGTGGCTTGAAAAATGTCCAGCACACGTGCATGCATGTCCAAGATCCTGGGAGAGAAATAGAGGAAAAGGGACCGTGGTGTGGCCATCTTACTTGAGGGATTATTTTTCAATTTCCCTCTAACCATCTCTGTCTGTCTCTCTCTGGTGAGTGCACACACCCTCAGGCAAACACCTCTTAGAAAAAGAGGATGTGGACCCTGAAATGTGTAGTTAGTCATGATCAAAAAGACTGATAGAGGACTTGGAGTGTAGAGTCCATTTATGAAAGACAATTCTATTTTAATTTAATAAATATTACATGAGCAATTTACTGTAGTTACAATAATATCCTAAGGTATATAAAACCCATCTCAACCTATAAAATCCGCCTGACACTGTACGTACGGATATAGAATGCATAGGGATTAGCAATAGGATCAAATTTCTGTTTACGGTTTCTGTGATTGAGAAGAGTCTGAGCCTTTAGCTCATTGCCGTTCTTCTCTCCCCAATAGCTCTACTATTCTTCTAGAAGTTGAGAGCACAATAAAAGATAATCCTTTTCTCCCTAAAGGCTTTCGCTAGTTTAAAAAAGAAAAGAAAAGAAAAGGAGAAAAACTGAAACTTCAAGTAAACTAATCAGCGTGGCGGGCACACCATCTTGGAGTTTGTAGCCTGCTGGCCCACAGGCCAACTACAACCTACAAATCGATTTTATGTGGTCTGTGAAATTTTTTTATTTTAAAAAACAAAATTAAATTAAATCCCAGTATTTATAATGTAAGAGATGTTTTTCTCTGGACAGCTGGATGTCTGGTTCCAGTGGAATGACAGGACTAGATATGCTCACATCTTCTTATGGCAATGATTGGCAAACGCTGATTAGCAGGGACCTCTGAAGCCTGTTTATCTTCTCCACACTCACTACCATCTACAACTGTCTCCCAGACCAGCAGCATTTTTGAGTCATGGTAATTTTAACCCTCTGCTTTACTTCTGGTTCCCTGATGTCTTCAACCTCCTGGAAAAGTCTCAAGCAATTCTATGTTACCCTCCTAACAACATTTTCAGGGACTCTTCACAGGAAAATAAAGAATGTAGAAATCCAGGCTTTGGAGGCAGAGGGAACAGAGTTCGAAGATGGGCCTAATGGTGCTAGTCCGTGGCCTGTTAGTTAAGATAACTGAATCCCACATGGCCATCTGCATGTTAAATCCCAGACCAGGCAGCTTGTAAAACAGGTTAGGCATATGTGTGTGGGCTCCTCAAATCCCAAAAGGATGGAGAAATAAAAAGATTGGGGCGTGGCCATTCCTCATGGGGGTTTCTTTCTCATTTTCTTTCTTTTGTTCTCTTTGTCTCTGTCTCTTTCTGGTAAGTTCACATGTCCTATAGCAAAATTTTTTTAAAAAAAGAAAAGAAAAGAAAGGTCTTGGTCTAGATAGAACTTGGGTGAGTCCATGATCTATCCCTGGGAGCAACTTTGGAACTTTCACCACTCTGTCACCCACTGCTCTGGCAGCCTGGGCTAGCCTTGCTCACCAGGAGACTTGAGCCTGGCCTGGACAGGTCTCCTTGGGTGAGTCTATGCTCAGGAACTGGGGACAACTTTGGGACTTCCAGTACGCCAACTCGCTCACTGCGCTTCATTCACACAGTGTGTGACTTGATCCTCTTCACTAAGTTATATCTCCTTAGCTTGCTATCACCCCATCAAGAACTGAACATTTGGTAGATGAGCCAAGTACCTGAAGTTACCCATAACTGCTATGACCTAGGAGATACAATCCTACATAGGACTATACCTGGGAACTAAGGGTGAAATTTCCTCCACCGATACTATAGAATCTACTCCAATAAAGAGAAAAAAAAATGAATACTATATCAGATGTCTAGAAACCAATACAGATCTCAAAGAAACATGAGACAACAAGGGGTAACTCTCTACCAGGTGAGCATAGTAACCCTTCACCAATTGTGGATAGCACAGAGAAATACACAGAAATGTCAGAAAAAGAATTCCAAATATTCATAGTGACAAAACTCAATGAAATATAAGAGAAAACAGACAATCAGTTCCAGGAAATGAGAAAATCATTTCAGGATATGAAAGAGGAATTTCATAAAGAAATGGAAACCCTAAAAAATAATCAAACAGATCTTCTATAAATAAAGAATGCAATACAAAAATACAATAAATATTAAAATCTCTCTAGAAAGCATTCATAGCAGATTGGGCAGAAGACAGAACTTCTGACCTAGAAGACAAAGTCTCCAACATAGACCAAATTGCCAAAAAGAACAAAACAAAACAAAAAAAAACCAAAAAAGAAAAAATGAGGACAACATACAGGAAATTCTAGATACAATGAAATACCAAAATATCCATATAGGGGGTATTTGAGAAGGTTCAGAATCTGCTAAAGGCATGGAAAATCTCTTTCATGAAATACTATCTGAAAATTTTCCAAATATAGAGAAACATAGAGAAATTTAGACCCAAGAAATAAAAAGGACTCCAAATAGAATCAGCACCTCCCCCTGGCACATCATAGTCAGATTGGTAAAGATTAAAGACAAAGATAATATTCTAAAAATGGCAAGGGAAAAATGTCAACTTACTTATAAATGTTATCCCATTACTCTAACATCGGACTTCTTAACTGAAACACTACAGGCAAGGAGAGAATAGGAAGATGTATTTAAAACATTCAAAGAAAAACAATTTCACCCAAGAATACTATATCCAGCAAGATTATTCTTCAAATGGGAAGATCAAATAAATATATTCTCAAGTAAACAAACACTGAAAAAACTCACTAATACTACTACAGGAAGTATTGAGGGAAGTGATGTATCAGGATAACTAAAGAGAGACAAACAGAAATAGGAGAACAAAAACAACTGAGAAAATGGATAACAAAATGACAGGGATAAGTCCACAAATATCAATAGTAACGTAGAATGTTAATGAGTCAAATTCTCCCATTAAAAGACATAGACTAGCAGGATAGATACAAAAACAGAAGCCATGTGCATGCTGCTTACAAAAAACACACCTCACTGATAAGGACAGACATTGACTGAAAGTGAAGGGCTGGAAAAAGATATTCCATGCAAATGGAAAACCAAAAAAAGGCTTAAGTAGTGATACTGATATCAGACAAAATAGGATTTTAGATAAAAGATGTAAGAAAAAAACAAAGGACATTATATAGTGCTAAAAGGTCTTGTTCCCCAAGAAGATATAACACTTATAAATATCTATGCACCCAACACTGGAGCACCTAAATACATCAAAGAAAGACTGCTAGATCTCAAGGGAGAGATAGACTGTAACACAATAATTGTAGAGGATCTCAATACTCCACTGACTCCTCTGGACAGATCATCTAAACAAAAAATAAACAAAGAGATACTTACCTGGCAGGGGAGATACCATGATCATGAAGGTGGTTTTCCCAGGGCGAGGCTTATCCATTGCACTCCGGATGTGCTGACCCCTGCATGTGGGAAACTCAACTGCATAACTCATGGTAGTGGGGGACTACGTTCACGCTCTCCCCTGTTTAAAAAAAAAAAAAAAGAAAAGAAAGAAAGAAAAAGAAAAAAAATAAACAAAGAGATACAAAATCTAAATGATACCATACATGAAATAAACTTGACAGATATGTACAGAGTTTTTCACCCAATTACCCCAAAATATACATTTTTCTCATCCCCAAATGGAACATATTCAAAAGTTGGCCACATGATAGGGCACAAAACAAGCCTTTACAAATTCAAAGGTATGGAAACTATATCTAGCATCTTTTCCAGCCAGGATGGAATCAAAGTTGAAATCAACTACAGAAAGAGCCTTTGAAAATTTACAAACAAAACAATCTACTTCTGAATGACTTCATAACTATAGAAGAAAGTAAGACTGAAATCAAAGGTTCATAGAAACCAATGATAATGAACAAACAAGTGTTTATAATCCACGGAACACAGCAAAAGTAGTTATAAGAGAGAAGTTCATAACAATAAAGGCCCACAAGAAAAAAGCAGAAAGGTAGCAAATCAACAACCCAATGACACTACTCAGGGAACGGGAAAAACAACAAGAACAAAATTACAGCAGAAAAGAAATATTAAAGATTCAAGCATGAATAAATGAAACAGAGAATAAAAGAACTATACAGAAAATAAATGAAACCAAAAGCTGGTTCTTTGAGAAGATAAACAGAATCGACATGCTGTTAGCTAGGTTAATCAAGAACAAAGAATGGAACCAAATAAAATCAGCAAGGAAACAGGCATTATTACAACAATATAACAGAAATACAAAATGTCATCAGAGAATACTATGGGTGACTATATGCCAACAAACAAGAAAACCGAGATGAGATGGACGACTTTCTAGATACATATAATTTACCAAGATTGAACCAGGAATAAATAAATAGTCTGAATGTACCCATAATAAGCAATGAGATTGAATCAGAAATAAGTAGTCTCCCAACAGGGAAGAGCACAGGTCCCGATGATTTTACTTCTGAATTCTGTAATACAATTAAAGAACTAACCCCAATTCTTCTTAAACTATTTCTAAAAACTCAAAAGGAAGGAACCCTCCCAAATTATTCTATGAAGCCGCCATCATCTCCATTCCAAAACCAGACAAGGATCTGACAAAGAAAGAAAACTTCAGGCCCTTATCCCTGATAAATGCAGATGCAAAAATTCTCAACAAGATACTAGTAAATCGTATCCAACAACATCTTAAAAAGATTATATACCATGACAAGTATGCTTTATTCCAGAGATGTAAGGATGGTTCAACATATGGAAAACAATTAATGTAATACATCATATTAACAAAAGGAAAGGAAAGATTAAAAGCATATTATCATATCAATCAATTCAGAAAAAGCATTTCATATAATACCACACCCCTTCATGACTAAGACTCAGCAAAATCAGCATAGAAGGGTCATTTTTTCAACACAATGAAAGTCATCTATGAAAAACTCATGGTGAACATCATACTGAACGATGGGAAATGGGAACAAGACAAGGCTGCCCACTTTCTCTATTCCTTTTTAACGCAGTACTGGAAGCTCTAGCCAATGCAATTAGACAAAGGAGTCAAATAAAAGGCACCCAAGTAGAAAAAGAAGTATAATTATTTCTATTTGCAGATAATATGATGCTATACATAGAAAATCCAATGGAATCCACACACACACACAAAAAAGAACTCCAGGAAGTGATAAATGAATATCGTAAAGTGGCAGGATACAAAATCAACATACAGGGACCAGCAGTTAGGGTAATGGCTATGTCGCTGAACTCCCACGTAGTCGACAGCCGTTCGTGTCCAGGACCCGGTGACTTAAACTCACACTGGGCGCATGTGCATGCGTGCCCAAGATCCCGAGAGGAGAATGGAGGAGAACGGATTGCGGGGCCATCCCCCCTGGGGAGTGATTTCTTGCTTTCTGTCTCTCTGTCTCTCTCTGTCTGTCTGGCAAGCGCACATGCCCTATAGCAAAAACCTCTCCAAAAAAAAATCAACATACAAAAATCTAATAAAAATAATAAAAATAATAAATAGTATATTTTTGTTTTAAGATATAATCAACAGATCATTAGCTAGAACAACAGAGAAAAATAAAAAAACTTGAATTAATGGAGATGGGCTTCTGAATGATGATACAGTGGTAAAATATGAAGTTCTGCAATCCTGATCACATGAGAAGGTTCTAGGTTAATGTCCAGAGACCTCCTTGTGTACACCAGGAACACACTTGACCTTGATTTAGGGCTATCCAAAGATGCGGATGGATTCTCTCTCTTGCTTTCTCTTTGTCTTTCTCTCTCTGGCTCTCTCACCATGGAAAAAATAAATAAGATTTTTTTATCTTTTGTTTTTGAGAGGTTTTTGCTATAGGGCACGTGCACTCACCAGACAGACAGAGAGAGACAGAGAGATAGAAAGCAAGAAATCACCCCCCAGGGGGGATGGCCACGCCATAATCCCTTCTCCTCCATTCTCCTCTCGGGATCTTGGGCAAGCACGCACACGCACCCGGCGTGAGTTTAAGCCACCAGGTCTGAGATGCAAACTGTGGTCGACTACATGGGAGTCCAGCGACATAGCCATTATGCTAACTGCTGGTCCCAGATTTTTTCCTAAGTCAACAAGGAAAAGCCAGGACTTTAATGTTGAATTCTACAAAAAAAAACTTTTAAGAACTAATGACAATTTTTCTCAAACTATTCCAAAAAATTTAAGGAAAGGAAATTTTTTCAAACTCATTCTATGAGGCAAAAATTACCCTGATACTTGGGGCCAGCAGGTGGTGTGCTGGTTAAGGATGCTGGACTTCCACATGGCCGACCGCAGTTCAAGTCCCAAACCTGGCAGCTTCCTCTCTCTCTCCCTCTCTCTCTCTTTCTCTGTCTTTCTCTGGTCTCTCTCTCTCTCTCCCTCTCTCTCTTTCTGTGTGTGTGTGTCTCCCTGGTCAAATTAAAATAAATAAATAAAGTTAAATAAAATAATTCTTTTAAAAAAATTACCCTGATACCAATATCAGACAAGGACACAGGAAAAATTACATCAGTGTTCATATATCCATGATGAACATGGATGCAAAAATCCACAGTATAATACTAACAAGCCATTTACAGTAGCACATCAAAGAAATTATATCATGACCAAATGGTATTATCCCAGGGATTCCAGAATGGCACAACATACATGATCAATAAATGTGATAGATCACATCAAGAGAATAAAGGACAAAATCCATATGATTATCCCAATAGATAGAAAAAAATGATAAAACCCAACATCTCTTTATGGTAAGAAACAGACTTTAAGACAATAAAGACATATATGACAAACCCACAGCTAAAATCATACTACTGAATATAAAAAGTGGAACATGTTTCATCTAAGGAGCAGAACAAGACAAGGATTCACATTATTGCCATTTCTATTCAACATAGCATTGTAAAACCTAGCCCTAGCAATTAGGTAAGAAATAAGAATAAGCAGCATACAATCTGGGATAGAGGAAGTCAAATTGTCCTTATTTGTAGGTGACATGACCTTGTGTGTGTGTATATGTGTGTGTGTGAATACATGCATATTGACCCTATATAAAGACTCCACAGGAGTCTTTACTTAAACAAATAAATGAATCAGTAAACTTACAGGACACAAAATCAACATATGAAAATCAGTATCATTTATATACACCAACCATGAACTAGCTGAAAAGAAATCAAAGAAATGAGTCCTCTTACAATGGCTACAAAAAATAAAATGAAATACTATAATAAATTTAACAAAGGAAGTGAAAAATCTCTACAATTAAAACTATAAAACATTAATGATAGAAATTGAAGGAGATACAAAAAAACAGAAAGACATTCATAATCATGGTTTGGAAAAATCAATACTGTTAAAATGTCCATTATCAATGAAAATAATCTACAGATTCACTGCAATATCTATCAAAATATCAATGGCATTCATCACAGAAGCAGAAAAAATAATAAAATTTGTAGGAAGTTACAAAAGACACAAAATAACCGAAGTGGTCATGAGCAAAAAGAATGATGCTGGAGGCATCATATTATGGACTTTCAAAATATGCTACAAAGTATAGTAATAGGGAACCAGCAGTTAGCATAATGGCTATGTCGCTGGACTCTCAAGTAGTCGACCGTGGTTCGCGTCCTGGACCCGGTGGCTTAAAACTCACGCTGGGTGCGTGTGCGTGCGTGCCCAACATCCTGAGAGGAGAATGGAGGAGAAGGGATTGTGGCATGACCATCCCCCCTGGGGGGTGATTTCTCGCTTTCTCTCTCTATGTCTCTCTCTGTCTGTCTGGCGAGCGCACGCACCCTATAGTGAAAACCTCTCCAAAAAAAGAAAAAAAAAAAAAGAAACAAAGTATGGTAATAAAAACAAGATGGCACATGCATAAAAACAGATACACAAACCAACAGAACTAAATAGAGAACCCAGAAAGAAACTCATATACATACAGCAAACCGATTTTTGAAAAGGTATCAAGAATATTCACTGGGAAAAGGACAATCTCTTCAACAAATTGTACTGGGAAAACTGAATATCCATAAATTAAACAAGGCCTGTATTTTTACCATATACAAAAATCAATTCAGAATGGATCAAACGCTTAAATGTAATACCCAAAACTATAAAAATAAGAAGAAAACATAGATGAAATGCTTCAGGACTTTGGTCTGGAAAAATATTTTGGGGGTAAGATCTCAAAAGCATAGCAATGAAAACAAAAATAAGCAAATAGGAGTATATTAAACTACAAAACTTCTTGATAGCAAAAAAAAAAAAAGCAACTGAGTGAAGTGAAAAGATAACCTACAAAACTGGAGAAAACAAATCATTCATCCAATAAGTATTTAATACTCAAAATATACAAAGATGTCAAACAAAAATAAAGAACAATTTGATTAAAAAATGAGTGAGTGATCTGAATAGACATGTCTCAAAAGAAGACATTCAGATGGCCAAAAAGTATGTGAAGAATGCACAACATCACTAATCATCAGAGAAAAGCAAAGCAAAACCACAATGAGATTATCATCTCACCCCAATTAGAATAGCTATTCTCAAAAAGACAACAACTGGCTTCATCACGATGATACAAGCAGGAGGACACTATTACACATGGGAGGCCCAGATTTCCATTCTTGCCCAACATGATCAGACCAAATGCAGTGGTATGTACCTGTGGTTCTAGTTAATTGAGAGGCTGGAAGAGAGGACTGCGAAGTGGCAAGACCCTGCCCAAAACAACATTCTCTTTCTATTCAATATGATAAGCATACTAAAAGCTGCCTTACTGTACAATTTACAATGGTAAAAATACCACATTTAATGATATGTGAATTTTGCTTCAGTAAAAAAGATATTCAAAAAGAGAGAAATGTATGAATTATTAAAGGAAAGAAAGCAACCTATATTTGCCACCAAAGACCATAATAATTATCCTAATGAAATATTCCCTTCTTAGAAAAGCCCTCAGTGGAGGAGAGGCAAGAGGCAGGCCTTCAGAAGAAGACACTTTCATGGTTTCTGAGAACTAGTGATATCAGGGAAAAAAGAGAAATGAAGATTTTCTACTGATATTTCAGCCTCCAGCCCACAAACTCGAATGGCATCAAAACAGAATGGCAAAGAGAGTCCAGATCACCTCTTTCTGAACACTCCTGAATGCTCAGATTGAACTTCAAGTTTAGAAAGAAACACACCACCCATCAGATGACGAGAAATCACCACAGGGCATAAGAAATATGGGAAAGCAAGAAAATACCTCTCCTTCAAGGGAAAAGAATAGCTCATCTTCATCCACAGACAAGTCAATGGAAATCATGGAAATGTCTAATAAAGAATTATGAATATTCATAATGGCAAAGCTAACAGAGATGGAAGAGAAGAGATACAATGAACTGCAGAAGAGAAAGGAGAAAGAAGATGACAAGTTCCAGGAAGTGAGGAAATTCTTGCAAAATCTAAAAGAAGAATTACACACTTTAAAAAAGAACCAAATGTACCTGTTAGAGATGAAGGCTATAATACAGGAAGTCAAAATCTCCCTTGCAAGTATTAAAAGCAGACTAGACCATACAGAAAATAGAATCTCAGATATATAAGAGAAAATTGCTAGCCTACAAAAATCCACAATGAAGTATGAGAAAATGTCCAAAAAAATGAGAATAATATATGAGAAATACTAGATACCATCAAACATCAAAACATCCAGATAACTGGTATCCCAGAAGGGGAAGCAACTCATAAAGGCATTGATAATCTATCCCATGAAATCTTGGAAGAAAACTTTCCAAACCTAGAGAGGCATTCAAAGGTCCAATCCCAAGAAATACAAAGGACCCCAAATAGAATTAGCCCAAGAAGATCTTCTCCAAGACACATTATACCCAGATTGACCAAAACCACAGACAAAGACAAGATACTAAGACTGGCAAGAGAGAAACAGCAAGTTACCTACAAAGGATATCCCATCAGGCAAACAGCAGACCTCTCATTGGAAACAATGTGAGCAAAGAAAGAATGGAAAAATATATTTAAAATGTTAAGGGAAAAGCAATTTCAACCAAGAATACTGTACCCCACAAGATTATCCTTCATATGGGAAGAAAAGACAAGAACATTCTCAGATAAACAAAACTTGAAAGAATTTACCAGCACCAGACCAGATCTCCAAGTAATTCTCAAGGGAGTGCCATATCAGGAAAATTAAATACAGACACAAAGAAATAAGAGTTCAAAAACTAAGAAAATGGTCAACTTAATCATAGGGACAAGTCTGGAGTTGAATATTACATCCCAGAATTCAATCAGGAAGATCGAACCACAACAGAAGATCAATGAAGTACATGAGACTGAACTGGTGAAATAGTATTTTATGACTTTTGACTAAAATATTGCTGATTTTCTTCTAGGCTTTGCTGTCTGGTTTTAAAGATTTTTGTCCTGTCTTGAGCTGTCGATAGGTTCATGTACCTATTATTTGAACAGAATCCTAACCTGTTTCCTGACGAAATAAGGGTTTAAAATATATATATATATATATGAAACTAGAAATGAAAAATTGTTGATGATAACATGTATGATTAAGCCACTATGTAGTATATTCTGGCTGGGAAGTCACATTTTGTATACTGTGATTATGCTTAGGGAATGAATGTAAATTAATTCATTTAAAAAATGTTTCAGGAAAAGAAAAAGCTCACAAAAATGCATGTAATGGGAAAACTATGTATGAGTTTCAAAAAGGTTTTGTACAAAAATAAATTCATACTTTAATTGTGAAAATAAATAAATAAAAGGAAAAGAAAAAAAAGCCCTCAGTGATCAAGCAACCTGAAATAGGCCTATTTGAATATATGCTTCTTCAATAAAAACCTGCCAGTTCTTTCATCATGTTTATTTACCTTTATAACATGTATGTATACCTGACATTACTGTATATATTTATTTTTCACTTGTTTACTTTCTGTTTCCCACTATAATATACCCAAGAAGGCAGGTAGTCTAATTTGTTGACCGTTCCATTTCTAGTGGTTACCACAGCCCTTTATACATAATAGTAATGGCCACATGTAAGTACTTGTTTTTGAAACTGCAAGTAAGGTTTAATCAATAAGAAGTTTTTTTTTTGGTTATTGAAAATCTACAAGTCTATAAATTTGGTTATATAGTGCAAGTTTATAAATAACTAGCTGTTCTTAGAAATTATACCCCCTGGTCTAGCCATAGTAGTGTGTGACAGATGCTGTGATCCACAGGCTGGGGCCACATAGGGACCTTGGTCTTAAGGCCAAGTACAACAGCAGTCACCTGTAATCCCATCATCTCAGGAGTGAATGGGATTGAGAATTTGAGACTGACTTGAGCAGCATAGCAAGACCTTATTAAAAAAAAAAAGGGTTGGAGCAGGAGGGCAGCACCTCTGGTCCTAGATTGAAGACTGAGGAGTAAGGATCACAACAAAGTGAGATCTTGTCTTAATGGGGCCAACAGGTGATTACGGTGACTATGGAGCTGGTCTTTCACATGGTTGACCATGGTTCGAGCACTGAACCTGGAAGACTGAAAATCACACTGGGCACATGTCTATGTGTGTCCAAAATCCCAAGAGGAGAATGGAAAAGGAAATGCAGTATGGCCATCCTCTTGGGTGTGGCCATCTTCCATGGGGGATGATTTCTCACTTTCTTCCTCTCTGCCCCTCTCTGTCTCTCTCTGGTGAGCTGACACACCCTATAGTAAAAACTTGAATAAATAAATAAGATAAAAATTAAAAAGAAGAAAAAATAGCATCCCTTAATTATTGGGTTGTCAGGAAAGTCATGATGCATTTTTGCATAGGAAAACAGAAAAATACATCATGACTTTCATGACAATAGTTAGAGTCTATTTGATATTAATATTTATCAGTTTCCTCACAAAGCACCTGAACAGAATCAAAATAGTCAACATCTCTCTGTGGTAACATCTTGCTGAACTGGTAGAAGATTTACTGTGGTTCTGTTACTTGATTCGAAGCCATCGTAGATTCCAAAGGAATATATAAATTAAAACTTACATAAAGATACTTTGAAAATTTTGTAGAAAATTGATTTAAAGTATGAATTTATTTTGTTGCAATAAGTTTTTAAATCTATGCATACTTTTTTCATAATATACATTTCATGAACTCTTGGAAGACTCCTCATATATAGTAAATTTTAACAAAAGCAAAATACTGTACACTAACCCTTTTTAGATGCTTTTTAAAGCATAATCAGATAACAAAAGTTCTGAAAAGGTTTATAATAGAGAATAATATTTAACTTTACTTAATCAGCATTTTTCAAACTTAATTTATCACTAAGCTCTAGTCATTTAAATATATAAATATATGTATAGATTTATATATGTGTGTGCATATATACATACACACATACATACATATATAATTCATAACAAGGTTCTAGAGAGCACTATTTGAGAAATTTACCCTGTAAAACCATCTAGAAGGACATTCACCAAATTGTAGGAGTGGTTATGCCTGGATCCTAGAACTTAGGTAACTTTTTAATGTTTTAACTGTTTTCTCTCATGTCTGGATTTTTTTACCAAAAAGTATGTACTACTTTATAGTTTTAATAAATCTTTTTCATTTTGAAAATAAAAAGAAAAGCTCTTAATTAAACCAAACTTAAGGGTCTTCAAAATAAATCATAGTTGAACTGATTCATCATAAGACTGTAACAACATTTGTTTTATAAACAAAGGTGTTTTCAGTGTCATCTAGAATTATTTATCCAGTTGCTTGGGTGGATTTGGGCAGCTTCTGTCTTATGCACTTTTCAAACACTAGAGAGGATCCATTTATGTGCTAATACTCAACTAGAAGTTTCCCATGAAAGAGGAACTGCTCTAGATAAGGGAATAAAAAAGGTGTGGAGATGAGAAAGTAATGGATTGGCAGACATGTGGGCAGGTTAGGATTATAATAGACCAGTGTCTCCACCCCTAGTAAATGTTTGACATATGTCCATTTTCCCTAAGGACTGTGTTTGTAAAAACTTTTTATAGTACTGGTTTTGTCTTAAGGAGAAAAGTAGAAAAATTATTCAAGAAAAATGTTTGATTTACTCCTTAAAATGAATATATTTCACTATTTTATTTACATGAACTTCTTTCCATGTACTTGCTAAAAGGAATTTTAAAAAATTTTCTAAAACAAGCTTCAACTCGGAAAAAATGCAGCTGAGCCTGAATAACCTGCGTTCTTAGGGAAAACATCTCTTCATCACATCTGTGCGCAAAACCAAAGGCACAAGTTTTGCAAGAGATTTTCTCATATGGTGGCACTTACGGGCATTGCCTTCTTGGGCATGCAAGAACTTGGAAGGAACAACGCTGATTCCAGCAAAATGGTTTTATTAAAAGTTTAGGCAAACTCCAAGTGGTATTCATATCAAAGGAGAGACTGCCAAAGGCCTGAGGGCCATGAAAAACTTAGTGTAGGGTGGCACCACAGTCCCGTGACTCAAGCTTAGTCAAAGTGTTATGTTGCAGTTTTTCAAGGTTACTTGAAAAAAATCTACACATCTGGGTAGAGGAAGACAATTCTAGACACAGAATATATTAGATCTAAAACTGAAAATAAAAATAAACTTGCTCTTAAGGAAATTCCAGTAAATTAGGACTCCATGACCCCAATACAGGGCAGGAATTATGGTAAACCACCCCATTTTCTGGCACAATTAGAGTTGTCAGTGAGTACAATAACTATTATATTTTTTATCAAGGTGGCTAAATGTGCCACTCAACAAAAAAGATCAGTACAGAGTGTGAATATTTTAATATCCAACAATACTTCCAATAAAAAGAAATGAAGTTCAGACAGAATTCATGTTCACATTACACTGTCTGTGACAACTTGTATGTTCTTAAAGCCACTAACATCTGTCTAATTTTTTTTTTCCAAGGAAATGAAAAGGTAATCTGGAATAGTAAGAAGCTCAAGGTTGATGCTCTCGTTTCCTGAATTTGGATATAGTCCTACTGGCTACCTGCAGATACATAAATTCCTAGAGGTTAACCATGGTATTTATTTATGTGCATCTCAAAGAAGGAGATTTAATACTTCATAAAACTAAATTATGACAACCCTCATGGACAAGCCCTTCTTTTTCTCTCGCCTGGTCACTGCTTCTTCATTTGATTTCACTGCACACAGGACAGCTACCACGATGCAGAGTCCACAGGAGCAGTGTCTGTCCTGTCCCAGGCATCTGTGTATGTGGTTCAGTCCTGGCTCTTCCATACCAGCCTTATGACTTAACGCAAACACTTAATCTGTGTTCTAATTCATCACTTGGAAAATCAATGAGTCAGATAGATAGTTCTTCAAAGTCCTTACTTTAAATAATTTACACAGTAGTCAGCCTAACACCAAATAGAGGCACTACTAGACAGACAATTCTTGAACTAAATATACTTTTGGCAAGACAGTGGTTTAATATTCTTTTTACACATTCTTGAATGTATCCTCCTTAAACCACTGATTATGTGGGCTAGGTTTTCTACCCAGGGCATTTCTCTTCAGGTGAGAGAAGATATAAAGTGCTAATGAAAACCTATCAATCTGCTCAGTTTCCCTAACTGTATCAGTGACATCATTAAAAACCTCTTGTTTCCATAAGATAATTAATTCTCATCCAAATTTCTTTTTTTAAAGAATTATTTATTTACTTTGATTTGTTAACATTATTTTTTTAATTTGACCAGAGAGAGAGAGAAAGAGAAAATGAGAAAGCAAGCTGCCAGGTCCTAGACTCAAACGGTGGCCAGCCATGTCAAAGTCCCGCACCTCAGCCACCATCCTACCTGCCAGCCCTACTCATCCAAATTTCTAACTTGTTAGTTGTTAATCAATGAATTTTCTAGAAACTTTGGATAGTAAAATAATATCTGAGACCATCTGAAATTTAACAATCCCTACTTTTTATAAAATATATTAAAGTCCTGAGGATCGGCATCCAATTGTACAATATGGATCACATGACTGAATGTATGCAGGAGAAACTGAAGAATCCAATTTCCACTCCTCGCCTTGACTAGTGGAGTAAGAAGATAAAATTAGGAGCCACTTAACACCAAGGGCCCAGACAATAGCATTTCCCCACAAGGAAATGGAAGTTCTTCTGTAAAGGGAGAGGAATATTGGGAAAATAAAGCATAAACAAATGTGCACTAAAAATAGTAATACACACATCTTAGGTTTTCCTTAGCAAAGACACAAAGTGACTAACCATTTGCTATTTCTGATGTAATGTGATCTAGCACATTGTAACCAGATTTAGTAGATTACAATCTTTCTGCCCAACCTGAGGATATTAATTTTGGACTGCATTGAAATAGGCATTATAAAGAATCCAAACGGTCCTTTTGTTCATTGTTTCCAGACTTTGCTTATAACACATCCTTGTTTGGAATTTCACAATCACACAGCTACATGAAAATCTGGGTAGAATTCTGCAAAGAAGAAACTTGTTTTACCTCGATTCATCCTAAATTACTTACCAATTATTTTATGTTTATTTTACTACTACTGCTTTTCACAAAACAAATGTTACTTAAAAGGATTAACAAGCATGCATATCAGAATCACTCTTGCCATTTTTTTTTTTCAAATACACATGTGCAGGTCCCATTTTCAGTTAGTGGGGAATAAAAGAAGGAATAGTTTACTCATCGTGTATCCTTAAGCCCTTGGTTGTGACATTTTCTCAGACTTGTTTTTGATGACCTTGATCATTTTTTATCCTATTTTTCAAACTGCCCTCCTATTAGAGATTGGTGATGTTTTCTTCATGATTAGACTGTTTATGGGTTTATGGGTTTTTAAGAGCAAGATCACAAAGATAAAATGACATTTGCATCACATTGTATCAAGGGTACGTACTGTCAGCATGACTTATCACTGCTGATCACTTGAATGAACTAGCATTTGTCAGGTTTATTCATTTGTTACACTTTTTTTCCTCTTCTCACACTGTATTTGAAAATAAATCATTAAATACAGTCTAAAGCCATAGAGAGCTATATTCTTTTTTTTAGAGTTAAAAGTCCACATAATTTTTAAAACTTCTTCTGTAAACTGTATGCACTTTTTCTCCTTCATTTATTAATATAAATATTTATTTATATCAGTATGGATTAGTGAGTATTTATTTTATACTTTGAGTTATAATGCAGTCCTTTTTAATTATTATTTTGTTTTCCAAATTGTTCAAACTTCAGCCACTGGAAGCACTTTTAGGGTTCTCCCATATACCTTTCTTTTAAAATAGATAAGCTTTATAAATATTTTTAAACTTGATCTATTCGTATTTTATAGTTGCTAATGTTTTACTGTTTTTTTAAAAATAAATGTCTTATATAATATCACTACTACATAAAATATACAATCTTTGCTGTTAATATATTTATAAATTCCTTTCTTATGAATCCCTCTTCTATTTCCAGGATGAACATTTTTTAATTTCAATATTTACTTTCTAATAGTATTTTTAGAATTTCTTTTTTAAATTTTTAAAATTATTTCATATTCATCATTGTACATCACAGCATACAAAATGAGATTTCCCATCCAGAATACACTGTTTATTGGCTTAATGTTATCATCAACAAGTAATCTTCCATTTCTTGTTTCTTATGTATTTTGCTTCCCCCCCACATTGATTCCCTACTTCTCACCTACCATTTCCCACTCTCCTCCCACACTGTCTCTGGTATCTACAGCTGCTTTCCATGTCTTTTTTTTTTTTCACATTTTATTGATTGACAAAATATCTTAATTACTCTAAATACTTACAATAGGAAGTTCAGCTGATATATACACATCTGTGAACACATGTCGACTTTAGGCACACAACTCAGAGAGTAGAATGAACATACTATAAAGCAGCATCTAGCTGAGGCTATATAGCTTACTTTAGTCATTAAAAAGGTATTTTTTATGTATTTTTTTAATTTCAAGAAAAGCAGTTTTAGCTTCAATAAATCAGAAGCAAAAAATGTTAACAGAAATTTGCTTAAGACTTAAAGATAGGAAAAAGTTTAGAATTCTGTTCAAATAGTAGGTAGATGAATCTATCAACAGCTCAAGAGAAGACAAAAATCCTTAAATCTGGAAAATAAAGCATAGAAGAAAATCAGTAATGTTTTAGTCAAAAGTCATAAAATTCTATTTCACCAGTTCAGTCATATGTAATTAATCTCTCTTCTGCTGTGGTCTGAACTTTCCATTTAAATTCTGGAAATTAACATTCAAAGCTAGACTTCCCTACCATTAAGTTGGCTATTTTCTTGGTAGTATTTTTTTGTACTCTTATTTCTGTATGTCTATCTTTAGTTTGACTGGTATAACACCACCTTCAGAACTTCTTGGAGACCTGGTCTGGTGTTCAGGTTTTGTTTATCTGAGAAAGTTTTTGTCTTTTCTCCCCGTATGAAAGATTACCTTGGTTGAAATTGTTTTTTACTTAACATTTTAAATATATTTTCCTATTCTTTCTTTGTTTGCATTGTTTCCAATGAGAGGTTCACTGTTAGCCTGATGGGATATCATTTTTAAGCAACCTGATGTTTCTCTCTTGCCAATTTTAGTATCATGTCTTTGCTTGTGGTTTTGGTTAATCTGGCTATGATATGCCTTGGAGAAGATCTTGGGTTGATTCTCTTTGAGATCCTTTGTTTTTCTTGGGTCTGGATATTTGAATGTCTCTCTAGGTTTGTAAAGTTTGCTTCCAGGATTTCATGGAATAGATCATCAATGTCCTTATTAGTTTCTTCACCTTCTGGGATACTGATTATACAGATGTTTGGGCATTTAATGGTATCTAGTATTTCTCATATATTATTCCCCACTCCTCCATTTGGGGGTTACTTTCTGTCTTTTTGGTGATTTTTTCCTAGGTTAGAGGTTCTGTCTTCTGCATCTGAGATTTGATCTTCTGCATGATCTAATCTGCTTTTAATACTTTCAAGGGAGGTTTTGATTTCCAGTATTACTGCCTTCAATCTCTAACAGTTCCATTTGATTCTTTTTTTTATGGTGTGTATTTCCTCTTCCACCTTGTTCAAGAACTCCTCACCTCCTGGAACTCATTGTCTCTCTTCTCTTGCATCTCTGTCAGCTTTGTCTCTATGAATAAATTTCTTATCTGACATTTCCATGAGTTCTGTTATACTATCTATGGATGATGAAGGATTGTTCTTTTCCCTTGGGGGAGAAATATTTTCTTGGTTTCTCATATTTCTTGTGCCTCTTTGGTGGTTTCTGGTCATCTGATAGATTATACATTTCTTTCTAATTTCTTATTAAATTTGAGTGTTCAGAGGCATGCAAGAGGTGATCTGAAGTCTCTCTGTAGTTCCATTTTTCTCCCTTTGTACAGCAAATTCAGTGGCAATTGAGTATTATCCAGACCCTAATAGTATTCAGATGTTTAGCTACTATACACCTAGACCTGTCTAGACACTCAGTGTGTGGAGACTGAGAAGCAAAGTGATAAAGGCAAAAGAAAAAGTAAAAGGAAAGAAAAACAAAGAAATAAAAAAGGGGGGAGGGAGAAAAAGCAAGAATAAAAAAGAAAAGAATGTTTTTAAAGAAAAGCAAAAATGAAAACCCCATGGCATGCTCTATAGGGATTACTCACAGCTCAAATGCAGATGGCTTCTTTCTCAAAGGGCCTGTGCTTTGCCTCTCCTAAATGGAAGGGGGAAAAGTGTGAATCAGCAAGATAAAGGAGAAACTGAGAGCCAAGAAGTGCTTTACATTAAGAATAAAAATATAAATATATAGAGAGATAATACAGAGGGCGCCCTCTAGATCAGGAGGGTGAAGTCTGAGTAGAAAATATTCAGTTGTCCTAGCCCCTGAAAGGGATTGCTCACAGTTCAACTGCCAGAATTTCTTTTTTTTAAGAGGGATTTTTTTTTTTTTTTTTGCCTTAGGGCACGTGCGCTCACTGGAAAGACAGAGAGAAAGTAAGGATTCACTGCCTGGGGGCATGGCCACACCACAATCCTAATCCCTTTTTCTCCTGGAACTTTGGGCACACACACACACACACACACACACACACACACACACAGAGCCGGCATGAGTTTTAGGCCTCTGGGTCTAGGACCCAAACTGCTCATGACCATGTGGGAGTCCAGTGGCTTAACCAACACACCATCTGCAGATCCCCAGAATTTATTTCTTGAGAGACAGAGAGAATCACCCCCAATAAGGTTCCCATGCCACGATCCACCCCAGTTTCAGCTAGTCAGAATTATAGGCACACATGGTTAGCAAACACAGGGAGGCCCTAGGATGCAAACCTGAGACCTTTCCATATGATCTCAGAAATGGAAAGTGCTATGACACAACTTTACTATCATAGCTGGCTCTTAATATTTTTTCAAATGTGTTGGTAACTTGGTTTACTAATATTTAACTAAATATTTTAGCATTCATATTCAACAATGAGCTTAGGTAATAGTTCCTTTTTATTATGATTGCTTTTCTTTTTTTCCTTTCTGCATTTTTACTATCAAAAGTATACTAGCTTCAAAATTCTAGTAAAAAATGCTTTTTTCTTTTCTTTACTTTTGAAAATTACATATAGCTAGAAAAATGGCTATTTAAATATATGAAATAACTCAGCAGTAAGAGAGATGTAATCTACATTCTTCAGGGAAAATAATTTCTTTATTGTTGCTTTTTTCAATATTATTGAAAACTTTACACTTTCTTCTTCCTATATTTAATTTTAATTGGTTTCCAATAATGTAACTAGTTATAGAAATTTTGAAATAGAGTTGTACTTAGTATTCTTTTGTAGTTTTCTACCATTTCTTTTTTCTGTTGATACATATTCTTTGTTCATACCAATTTGTTTTTTAATTTATCTCTTATTTTATTTATTCCATAAATGAAATTTTTTCCAAAGAAAATCTTAATTTTTTTATCTATTCTCTGTTCAAAATCATTTGTGTGTACTTCTATATTTATCATTTCTTTCTTCTTTTCTTCCTCTTTTATGTTTTGTTGTTGTTACATTTCTATTATAGTTGCTGGGTGAAATGTATACTTCACTCTTTATTTCACTTTTAGTTATATAATTTAAAGCTATGAATTTGCTTTTGGGTACAGAGATGGCTGTATCTGTAAAATTTAACTTTTTAGTATTCTCTATATAATCATTTTAGAATTGTAAATTACAATAAAGATTGTGGAGTAAATTTTGAACTTAAAAAGAATGATCTTTTGGAATACATAGAAATTAAGATAAATGGACCAGCAGGTGGCATGATGGTTAAGGCACTGAATTCCCACATGGTGAACCGTGGTTTGAGTCCCAAACCCAGCGACTGGGTTACATGAACGTGTGTGTTCAAAATCCCAGTAGGAGAATGAAGGAGAACGGACTGTGATGTGGCCATACCCCCAGGGGGTAATTTCTCACTTTTCTTCTCTCTGTCTCTCTCTGGTAAGCACACACTCCCTATGGTAAAACCTTAAAAAGAAAGAAAGAAAAAGAGAGAAAGAAAGAAGAAAAGAAAAAAAGAAAGAAAGAAAAAGAAAGAAAAGAGAAAAAGAAGAAAGAAAGAAGAAAGAAAAGAATAGAAAAGAATAGAAATTAAGACAAAGAATGTCATAGGGAACAAAAAGTAACTTCAGAGCTTAACGTTTTTTTTTTTTAATTTAAATAGAACATGAGGGGGAGAACCTTATTTTATTTAAGCTGATAAAATGAATTCTTATATCTAATTATCTAAACAGTCTTAATTTACTGACTAGTAAAGATTATATTTTGATATGCTGTTATTCATTCTAAGGAGTAGATTTTTCTCTATTATGTTTTATTTTTACTTGATATAAGAGAGAAAATAGTCTTTATTTATCTAAAATGTAATCATAATTTATAGGCTGATGACTTCAAAAATGTTTAGTATAATCACCAGGAAGAAATGGTTTTTATGTCACAGCCATGTAAACACACACACACATAAGAATTTGCTATTAAACAATTAATTTTATCTTCTTGTTCTCCTTGATCTTTATTTTCTTGTATATTTTGTTGTTGTTCTTGCCAAAAAGGCATATGTGCTCATGAGAGAGAGAGAGAAAACCCTCCAATGGGATGTGATCACTCCACAGTTCTTTTTCCTCCATTTCTCCAACCTGTCAGGATTTTGGACACACACACATATATGTCCAGTGTGTTTTTCAAGTTGCAGGGGCCAGAATTCAAACCACAGTCAGCCCATGTGGAGTCCAGATCCTATGAAAAGAACTTAACCACTGTGCTCTAGGACTGGCATTTGTCTCTTTATTTCATGCCCTTTAAAAAAAATGAGGTTAATATCTATAATTTTGTGCTCCATTTCATTGTTCAGATCATTCTGCACTCCACCAAAAATGTCAGATAACATCTAAAACTTTCCTCTGACTCCCAAGGTAAATCAGTTTGGACAGTATGCCCTTCCATGAGTCCACAAATTGTGTTCTTTTTCCACTGTCATATTGTATTTCTATTGGTCTTATGGAAGTCTTGCTATGTATATTTAGCTTCAAATAAGGAGATCCTTATAAAGACCCAGCATTTCCAAGACTAGAGAAATAACATGTCATTGGCCCTACTCATTCTTTAGTTGGGTGCCAGTAAAAATTCCATCTGTGACATACTTCAGGTTAATATGTGCAGTTCCTAATCTTATTCCAGTGTCCCCCAGGTCATGTATGGTACAGCTAAATTTCTTCAAATCCCATCACCTAGATGTTTGATATTTCTAATGTATACATTATGTACATTACAATCCATAGCATCCACAGCAACCAGGACCCTTCTTATTTTCACCCCATTCACCTTTGTTTTCAATGACCCAGGAGGCAATGATCACTCTCCAATCTCCCCTTGCTTCCTAATCTGTGAGAGCTGAGAACATTTGTTTCCACAGAACTTCACTATCAAAGTGGAGATAAGGCCACCTGTGTCAACATGACTTAACTGTTTATTCCAGGACATTATCAACAGAAGGCAAGGATGTAAATAAATACATAGTTTTACTGATCATTGCAGCAAATTCTTACAAGTCAGTTTATAAAAATAAATAAATAAAACCTAGGCAAAAGTCTAAGAAATGTCTTACTTAAGAACCAACCTAAATGTCCACAAACAGATGAATGGATTGAAAAACTGTGGCATGTATACTCTATGGAATACTACTCAGTCATAAAAAAAAAGACCCTGGCATTGAGTAGGAAGTGTTTGGATATGGAGGATTTATTGCTGAGTGAAGTAAGCCAAGATATGAAAGAAAGATATTGCATGTATCCACTTAGTAAATACCAACTATTCGCACTCTATGGTAGAGAGTCAAACACTGAAGGACATAAAAGCAGTGAAGGTACTTAACAAGGATGAGGCAGTGTGGAATGGGGTGGTGGTAGAGAAGAGTATAGAGAAAGAGAGCAAGAGAACAAATAGAGAGACATGACATTAGTAGGACACAGATATGGTTTATTACCTGTTGATGATGACGTGTATAGTATTCTCTACTAGATTGGTCTGAAAAGTATTTCATGTTGGGTAAAATCTTTTTCACAAGCAAAATGAGAAATAGTGATTGACTGTTTAAAAAATAATTGGAATAATAATAATAATGATCAGAAAAAAACAATGAAAAGATACTGGCTGATGAAATGGGGATTTCAATGTCTCTGTATTGACTGATATACATGGTACTCGTCCTGGAAAAAGAAATGTAATACACTGTAAAGTTAAAAAAAAATTAAAAGAAAATAAAAGAAATGTTTTACTTAAGACTCAGTCAATATCCTCACTCTACTGTGTTCATCAAACCTTAGCTATTATGCCATGAGCTTTACCCAGTCCTAGCATGTGCTCCACCTTGAAATACCAGATTTAAACTATTTGACCCTGGGTGTTAATATCTTTAAAATATCTTCCCCTTACCTACTTCTGAGACACTTCCAAAATTATCAAGTTAGCATGCTTTCCTGTTTAATTTCTAGATGGTATGTGCACTCACCAGGAAGAGATACAGTGACAGAGAAGAAGAAAACACCTCCATGGTCATGTCACAGTAGTCCATTCTTCACCTCTCCATCCTGTTGGGATTTGGGGAGCGCGCGCACACACACACACACACACACACACACACACATACATATGCCCGGTATGTTTTTGAAGTCAATGGACCAGGATACCAGCTATAGCTGGTCATGTGAGATCAGGCTCCTTTAACTACTAGGTTATGAACCAGGTTGATAACATTCTTTATTGCATTAGTTCTAACAAAATTAGTTTGACTGATTAACAGGTTTCCTGGTGGTCTTCTGAAGAATGGACATCTTCAGGAGCTACTTACCATCTTAATGAATTTGGTTTTTTGAAATATGGTGTTAAAACAGAGGTAGAAAGTATTTTAGACTCCTCTAAAGTATAAGTAAACAAACGATTTGCCTATTTTTTCTAGCTGATTCAATTTGGAGTTAAATCCAAGACTAGTAAGTGCTGCATATGACTGCCGTTATCTTAGAAAGGTGAGATTTGATGTGGCTAGACTAGGCTCATCGTTGTATTATGATCAATCCATACCTGGCAATCTTACTGTCTTTGGAATTCCTCTAAAATTCTGTAGTGGGTAGTCTCTAAGAATTACTCTTGGCTTGTGTTTTGATTTTTGTTACATTTTTAAGTTACTTTAGAAATTGTAAAATATTGCATAAGGGCTTTTCCTCAGATATCATTTTAAACTATAAGTTTGTGCTCCTCTCAAAGTGTCTTTCATTTAAAATGGCCATTTATTTGCTTTTTTTTTTCTTATGTTTATTAACCAACATTTTATTGAGTATCTATTCTGGGACAAACACTGTGAATGGCATTGAAAAGTGTTCTTCCCAACCTACAAGAATAATATTCTTCAGTAGTTTCATTAAAAATAGCTTTTATGTACCTATCTTTTAAGTGAATGTGGATTTTTTATTCTTGAGAAGAAAAAGGTATTCCATGATTAAAAGTAAGTTTGAATGTTAGCGAGGATTGGAAGGTCTGAAACAACACTAACTATTTAGACTAGAATCAAGAATTCTTGCCACAAATTTAGAGATCTGAAAAGGCCACATTCAAGCATGCCTTTTTAAGTGTGTTTCCTCTTATATAGTTTTGTAAATAGTAACTTATATTAACACTTGAGAAAATTTGCAATTTGTTCCAGGCTAGAAGTGAATAGACTTTAGTCCTCCTCCTTCTCATACACGTCTAGTATTGGAAGGCAGGCCCACTAAAAAATTACAGTGAACCAGTTTTTGTATTTGTTGGAAATAATTTTCAAATAAATTCAGTGATCATATCTTTAAATCCACTTACACAAGGTCTAAAATATGAGTATTACTGAAGCAGAAGTAACTTCTAAGAATTTTTATCAATGTGTTAGTTTTCCCATCAACATAAATTATATTCCACATTGATATTAATAGTCTAGATACACTAACCGCTAATAAAAAAAATTGAGAAGGTCTTAGTAGGCTGAACTTAGAATTAACATAGTAAAAGCAGAATTTATGAAGATACTGTGGATGATCTCACCAGTGTGTGATGATCTTGTGTCTTGATTTTTCCAGGACTATTTCTGTCTCAAATGTTCTGTTTTGTCATCCCATAAAACCTGTTCAAAATACTTAGGTTAATTTCAGGTCAAAATTCAATTTCAGGTCAAAGTTCCTCTGTGGTATAACTTACATAGGGTAGTAACTACAGCACAAAATAATGTCTTCCATGTTAAAAATTGGTCTGCATCTTACAGAAAGTTTAGCCATCTTTGGTATAGATAGTCCTGGTAGTGCCAAGTAATGTGAAAGCATTTTTTAATCTCTTCTTGAGTACAAATTTTAGAAAGGAGCATATAAAGGGTATGTAAAAGTTTTGGATATATGTAAGGCATGTGAGTTAGCATTAGAGGACACTAATGAAGCTAGGAGAGGGTCTAGATAAGATTTTAAAAATAAAAACACATATTTCATGACTTCAGAATTCACCTAGATTTGGCCTTGCATACAATGACTAATGACTCCAAAATCTTCAAAAGTAAAGTTCATTAACAGTACTTTTATATATTAGATGTCAGTTATATTCATAATTTGATTTCATCAACTAGGCATAGCAATAACTACTAGCTCGTTGTTCTTCCCAGGAATATTGGGAGAAAAACAGAATGTTATCATAATCTAATATCAAACTGATTTTGAGGAATGAAGGTATTATTTCCATCCCCAGAAATCACTCAAATTATATTGGACGTTAAGTATATTCACTGGGCAAAGTTCCACAAGTTAAATCTTAAACTTTGCACACCCAGCATAAAAACTTCTGTAGGCTACCCAGTTCTAAGTCCATCTTTATATTATAGTTCAGAAGAGAGTTTGCTCAAAGTAAGTCTGAGGTGTTCTTAAAAATCTAGTGTCTGCATTTTTTTTTTAATGAGAGGTTTTTGCTATAGGGTGTATGTGTAGAGAGATAGAAAGCAAGATATCACCCCTCAGGGGGATAACCATGTCACAATCATTCTCCTTTATTCTCGTCTCGGGATCTTGGGCACACATGAACATGCACCCGGCGTGAGTTTAAGCCACCGAGTCCAGGACTCAAACCACGGTCAACTACATGGGAGACCAGTGACAGCCATAACACCAACTCCTGCTCCCTAGTCTCTGCATTTTGACCTGGTGCTGAATCCAGAATTCCTACTCCATCTCAGTATTCAACCAGTAGCTGAAATGAATAGACAAAAAGATTTGACACCTTGCCAACTCACATCATCCATATCCATGTTTAAACAGAGGGCTATATTTCTTAAGCAGTATCAGTAGATGTTAGAGAAGGTTATAAAATTCCCATTGGCAAAGAATCCATATAGGATGAAGTGGGTGAGAGAGTCTGCCTCACGGCAGGGGATGGCCCTCAGAAAATCCCCTCCATCCAGAGACGTTTCATGACTAAGAAGTGAACCATCACCGGATACAAGTTGGTGTGAGAAAATTGTGCTGCTCACAGCCATGAACACATCTGTGAAGGATCTTGCCCTGTATTTTTTTCTATTTAGTGGAACTTGGAAAATCATAATGAAAAATAAAAGCAAAGTGGTTACAATTCTTTCCCACCATCTTTAGGAGAAGTAACGGTGCAGAGGAAAAGGGGAAAAAATGGAAGCTGGAAACAAAGGAAGTAACTATTCAGGAAAGAAACAATGGCCAAACAGATGTGCAAGAGATTTGTTCCAAACACTTCAGAATGAGTTCATCAAAACTGATGTGGCAAGCAAGTCTTATCAGTGTCTGTATTCCACAGAACTGTGGCTGCAGACTGCCCAACAGCAAGGAGGAACCTGAATCTGACCTGCAGGCATGTATTTAATTGGGAAGTAGAAAGAAAAGATACATGGTATACATCTCTAAAACCTTCAAAAGTACAGAATCAAGTTTTCAGTTTGTAGATGTTGGTGTGAGCCACTTTGAGACCTCTCAAAATAAGAAATTCCTGGAAGCAGTGGGAGGAGGGTGGTAATGAAAAAGGTGGAGGAATTTTATTAGCCAAAGAAAAGGCTTTCTGCAGCTTGGAACTCCCTGCAGGTTTAACTTTCATGCCAAGAACTTATTCATGCCAAGGGCTTTTGAAAGAAGTCTGCAAGTGAAATAAAAACACCTGTCATGATTGTGGGTGAACCCTTCCGGACAATTTGGCAAAAAAGAGATCCCTTTGCCTCATGGTGTAGAATGCAACCAGTTACATGGTATAATTATCAATTAATCTGTTGTGTAGTCCATATGAATCTTTTTTTCAAAGACTGGGATTGGCCTGGCACTTGACTTTTCTCATTGAATTCTGGAGCCTGGAGCTTTTCTTTATCTTTAAGAGCATGAGAACATGGAGAACATGTTTTCTATTTGTGTGACCTAGATGGCAAGGTTGACTACAACAACCTCTATAGTATTAGTTCTCAACCACGCTTCACCACCTACACGCCCTCTGTGTTATCCACAAAGGGATGGTCCCATGTCTGGAGACTACAGAGTACCTAGTAAAGTCCACAGAACAGGCTACCAGGTCCTCTCTGGGAAAACTCAAAAATAAAGCAAAATTAATCTCTTTCTTCTACTTTCAGGAGGTAACAGCTGCCTGATTCACTCATGACCAAAGTGATACAGCCCATTGGACAAGGGCAGCTTTCATTATTTCAGGCCATTGCACCTCTTGCACCAAATTCACTAGAAAATTCATACCAACTGGCTAGACATCTAAAAGGAGTTTAATGATTTTCCTGCCCTTGAATTTTTCCATTTTTAGAAGCACTTATTGATTTTATACATTCCATATTCCTGACAAACTTTTGTTTGGTGAAAAATTTTCTATGGTCTTATTGGCTAGGATTACTAATCGCAAGCAATGAAAACCTAGTGAAAAAACTTTTAATAAGTTTATTAGAAGAATCTAGTTTTTAAGGTTTTTTTTTTAGAAGTTTTTGCCTTAGAGTATGTGCACTTGTTTAAGAGACACAGAGAGACAAAAACAGTGAGAGGGAATGGGAGAAATCACCCTGAAGGAAGGGCCATGGTACAATCCCTTCTCTTCCATTCTCTTTTCAGGATTTTGGGCATGCATGCACATGCACCTGGCATGAGTTTCAAGTCACCAGGTCTAGGACTCAAACCACAGTCAACCACGAGGGAGTCCAGAGGCATAACCACCATGCCATCTGCTGGCTCCTATAGGATCTTTAAGATGGCTGTAAATCAGGAATAAAGGCTACAGAGCCAGGAACAACACTCAATATTATAGCACAGAGCTACTCTGGTGAAGACACTGGTAATGAACTGAGTGTTTCTGTCTCTCTCAGAATTTCTGTTGACATCTTTCTTTGAATTTGCTGATATTAAGAAGTAGGACTTTGGGAGGTAAGTAGGTCATAGGAGTGAGATCCTCATAAATGGAATTAATGACCTTACCATAAAAAAAAAAAAAGACTCAAGCAAGTTCTCTTATCCTCTTTCCAACATACAAAAATATCAAGTGAAGAAAGCATTCTGCCTTCATCAGAACCTGACTCTACCAGCACTTTAATCTCAGAAATCCAACCTCCAGAACTATGTGCATTCAATTTCTATGCTTTATAACCTATCCAGTCTATGGTACTTTTTAAAAATGAATTGTCTTACTTGATATTTCCTACAAAGTAATGAAAGAGATATTATTATAATTCCTATTTTATCGATAGACAAAGACTTAGGTTAAATTATGTGTTGAAGATCACAAAACTAGCACATAGTGTAGCTGTGATTCAAAAGCCCGTGGAACACATGATTGTAAACCACACTTTGAGGGAAACATGGGAGAGGTGACCATGGATCTTCTGGATGAATGTTTCTAGTTTGAATTGGATAAACAAGTCTGGAACTCTGAGAGAAGAGTTCAAGAGAAGTGAGTAGTATGTGACTGGAATAAAATTTTTGAATAATATCAAGAACCACTTAGAAATTTTTCAAAATATTTTTATTTATTTATTGTGTTTTTTATATATTTTGCTTCTTTATTTTTCAACTTCCTTCCCTCCCTCTCACATTATCTGTCCTCTGGTCCTATCACTATCATTAATAAACTGTGAGACTAATAGACAAATGACAGTATGAAACAATACATAAAATGTTCAGGCCCTCCTTTTGATAATGGTAAAATTCACAAGTATGAAAGAGTTTTAGTTTTCTAGGAAGAAAAATTAGAGAGAAATACATTTGAACTTCAATAATCCTTTTTTCTTTTTATAAAACATTTTTTTCATTTTAACTTCATTTATTTTTTATTTTTAATTAATTTTTCATTTCATTTTTTATGCATTCAATCACATTATTATTTGTCTTACAAAATGGATATTTCAACAGGTGAACATTTCTCTCTAATACAGTTGATAAAACTACAAAATATCTTCAACAGATAATACCACATTTCTTTGTGACATTAATACTTTGCCTCCCTATTTTTCTTCAAAATGTCCTTCCTCAGACTCACTTTACTGCATTTGTGCATTACTTCCAGAAATTTTTTCATGGAAATCACTGGGTCTTCTATGTACACAATCATATCATCTGCGAATAGAGAGAGTTTCACTTCTTATTTTCCTATTTGGATGCCTTTAATTTTTTCCTCTTTTCTGATTGCATTGGCGAGGACTTCCAGTACTATATTGAAAAGGAGTGGAGAAAGTGGGCATCCTTGTCCTGCACCAGTTTTTAGTGGGAAAGCTTTCAGCTTTTCTCCATTCAGGATGATGTTCGTGATGGGTTTTTCATAGACAACTTTTACTGTGTTGAGAAATGACCCTTGTATGCCAATTTTGCTGAGAGTCTTTATCATGAAGGGATGCTGTATTTTATCAAATGCTTTTTCTGCATCAATCGATATGACCATATGTTTTTTGTCTTTTTTCCTGTTAATATGGTGTATTAAATTTATGATTTTGTGTATGTTGAACCAACCTTCCATTCCTGGAATAAAGCATACCTAATCATGATGTATAATCTTTTTTATAAGCTGTTGGATACGGTTTGCTAGTATCTTGTTGAGAATTTTTGCATCTATATTTATCAGAGATATTGGTCTATAGTTTTCCTTCCTTGTCTTTCTTTCACCCTTATCTGTTTTGAGGATAAGGGTGATAGAGACTTCATAGAATGAATTAGGGAGAGATTCACCCTTTTGGATCTTTAGAAATAACTTGAGCAGAATGGGGTTAACTCTTCTTTGAAAGTTTTATAGAACTCAGAGCTGAAGCCATCAGGGCCGGGGCTTTTCTTTGTTGGAAGGTTATTTATTACTGATTCAATCTCCTGGCTTCTTATGGGCCTATTTAGACTTTCTGTATCCTCCTGGCTCGATCTTGGTAGATTATACAGGTCCAGGAATTTGTCCATCTCATCCAGATTGTCTTGTTTCTTGGCATATAGTTGTTCATAGTATCCTCTAATGATGTTCCATACTTCTACTTTGTTGTTATATTTCCTGCTTCATTGCAGATTTGATTCACCTGGTTCCTTTCTCTCTTCTTCTTAGTAAGTCTCGCTAGTGGTGTATCGATTTTATCTTTTCAAAGAACCAACTTTTACTTTCATTTATTTTCTGTATGGTTTGCTTATTTCTGCTCGGATCTTCATTATTTCCTTTCTCCTGGAGTTTTTTTGGATTGTATTGCTGTTGCTTCTTCAATTCTCTGAGGTATGATGTTAGGTGATACATTTGCCTTCTTTCTGTATTCCTCTTATGAGCACTAATTGCTATAAACTTCCCTCTTAAGACTGCTTTTACAGTGTCCCAAAGATTATGGAAACTCGTGTCCTCATTGTCATTGGCTTCCATGAATCTTTTGATTGCGGACTTTATTTCATCAGTAGTTGTGGAGTCATTCAGTAGTAGGTTATTTAGTTTCCATGTATCTGAGTATTTTTGAGGATTTCTCTTGAAATTAAACTCACGTTTAATTCCATCATGGCTGGGGAAGAAACTGGGGATTAGGTCCATTTGATTTATGGTATCATTTAGATCCTTCATCTCTTTACCTACTTTTTGTCTAGATGATCCGTCCAGAGGGGATAGTGCAGTGTTGAGGTCTCCAACTCTTAGTGTGTTGCAGTCTATCTCCCCTTTTAGATCTAACAATCTTTCCTTCACATATTTGGGTGCTCCTGTGTTAGGTGCAAAGATATTAATAAGTGTTATATATTCTTGATTGACTGACCCTTTTACTACAATATAGTGTTCTTCTTTGTCTCTTTGATCAGTTTTTGCTTTAATGCCTGTTTTGTCAGAAATTAGTATTGCAACTCCAGCTCTTTTTTGGTTCCCATTTGCATGGAAAACCTTTTTCCAACGCTTCACTTTCAGTCTATGTATGTCTTTATCCATGAAGTGGGTTTCCTGTAGACAACAGATAGAGGAGTTTTGTTGTTGTTGTTTTTTTTTTTAATCCATTCAGCTAGTTTGTGTCTCTTGATTGGAGAATTTAATCCATTAACATTCAATGTAATTATCGATGTTACTGGACCTGTCCCAACATTTAAGTTGGCCATTGTCTTAGTTGCCTTTTACTCCTTTGTTCTGGCTGTTACTTCTTTAGTTTTCCTGGAACAGTACTTTCTTCAGGGTTTCTTGGAGAGCTGGCCTGGTGCTGGCAAATTCTTTCAGGTTTTGTTTGAGAAGATTTTAATCATTTTTTCCCATATAAAGGATAATCTTGCAGGATATAATAATCTTGGTTGAAATTATTTCTCTCTTAATACTTTCAATACATCTTCCCATTCTTTTCTTGCTTACATTGTTTCCATTGAGAAGACTGGTGTTAGCCTGATGGGGTGGCCTTTATAAGTCACTTGTCATTCTCTCTTGCCAGTTTTAGTATCTTATCTTTACCTGTGGTCTTTGCCAGTCTGGCTATGATATGTCTTAAGGAAGATCTTTTTGGGTTGATTCTGTTTGTGGTCCTTTGTGTTTCTTGGGTCAGGATGCTTGAGTGCCTCTCTAGAATTGGGAATTTTTCTTCCAAGATTTCATGGAATAGTTTTTCCATGCCCTTATTGGTTTCTTCATCTTCTGGGATACCAACTATTCGGATGTTAGGACATCTAATGGAATCTAGTATTTCTTGTATGTTATCCTCATGGGTTTTTCTGTTATTTTCTCTATCTTTTCGGTGGTTTTCTCTAGGTGAGAAGTTTTATCTTCTACATCAGAGATTCAATCTTCATCATGGTCTAATTGACTTTTAGTACTTTTGAGAGATTTTTTGATTTCCTGTATTACAAACTTCACCTCTAATATTTCCATCTTATTCTTTCTTAGTGTGTCCATTTCTTCCTTCATATCATGGAAGGACTTTCTAATCTCCAGCTCATAGTATTTGTTCACCATGAATGTTCTAAATTCTTTCTTGGACATTTTGGTAACATCCTCTATTTTTTCAAGAAGTGGGAGGGAGTCACTGTGTTCTTTTTTTTTTTTTCTTTTTCTTTTTGAGAGATTTTCACGCACGCACACACGCCCGGCGTGAGTTTTAAGCCACCAGGTCCGGGACATGAACCGGGGTCGACTATATGGGAGTCCAGCGACATAGCCATTACGCTAACTGCTGGTTCCCCTGTGTTCTTTTGATGGAGACATATTTCCTGCTTTATTCAGATCCGAGGTTCTTCTACTTCTAACCATTGGGAGATGTGTTCCCTTTGGAATACCTTTTAAGAGAATGTTTCCTCGAATAGGAGCAAGTGTGTTTCCTTTTTTGCTATGGAATGAAGACTGCCAAAGTCTCTCTTCTGTTGTGTTTAGCAATGTGATCCAAGGAAGAGTATTCTCTTAAGGTGTACAAAGAAAAGTATCTCTTTTTTCATAGGTGGTTCAGTAAAAGGAGGATCCCAGAGAGTCTTAAAATATTAAAATATTTCAGAACTATAATTCTAGACCTACCTAAACTGCCAGGGATGGTGTAGGCAAAGGAAGTAAAGACCAAATAAGTGGGAAGAAAATAGCAAGGAAAATAAAGAAAAAGTTGCATACCACGCGATAGCCTGGCGTGCGATTTCACAAGGGGTCTGAAGATGGAAGTGGGGTGGCTGCAGAGCTGAGGGCATTTGCCACCGGTCTGAAGATGAAAGTCCATTTTTAATTTTAATTTGACTAGAGAGGGCCAGAATGGGGGCGGGAGGGGTGAGAAAGCAAGCCACTAGGTTCAGGACTCAAACCACGGTCAGCCATGAGGGAGTCCAGTACCCTTACCAACTATGCCACCTGCTGGTCCCATACTTTAAGTTTTCTAATCAGTCAACAATACTGGGATTTACACAAGGAAAGGAAGTAAGAAAAATCAGCAAGAAGCATAATTCCTCTATTTCAAATAATAAGTTCTGTCCCAACCTTCAAATGTTAATTTTGGTGATCTTAAATATTCTGTAAGTAGTACAGGAAGTGAAATTCAAATCTATTCAGTCATTTTGGAAGCTAACTCCAGAGGTTTCATTCACCAAGCTACAGGTTTAGTCATTTGGAAATGCAACTACAAGGTTTTAGCATGTCTATAAGTATCTACAATCCATTCTGTCTCCTAGTCAGGTTAAATAAAGGTCATCACATGAAGTAGCTGGTTCATGAAGTAAGAACAATAACTAGAAATCACAGAAGAAAAAGCTATGGAGAATCTGAGCCAAAGTAAGAATTAGATAAATGGTCTTTTTCAGCCATAAAAAAAAGTGATGCTATTATTTTCATAAAGTATTGTGGTATAATTTAAATGTAAAGTTTACCTGCTATGAGTCCATAGCATTGTTATTTTTAGTAAATGTATAAGGTTTTAGCACATTTTCATCACCACAAAGTTTCCTCAGCCCATTTGCAGCAAATCCTGATTTCCATTCCTAGGCAACGACTACACTTTATTTCTGTCTTTATAAATTTGCCTTTTCTAGAAATTTTATATAAATGAAATCATTTTGTGTCTGGCTTATTTCTCTTCACATAAGTTTTCAAGATTGATCCAGCATGTATCAAACAGTTTGTTCCTATTTGTCACTGAAAAGTATCCACACATTCCTTTGTGTGGATATATCATATTTTGCTTATCCTTTCACTAGTTGATAGACATTTGAATTGTTTCCAGTTTTAACTAGTGGGAATAACACCACTGTGAAGTTCACTTTCTGAGTCTTTGTATAGACATATATTTATTTTCAGTTCTTTTGAGTAGAATTGGGTGGAATTGCTGTGTCATATGACTCTATGATTCTAATAGTAAAATCTACATTGAAAACAGATTTAAAAAAAAAAGAGGATATTTTTAAAAACTGGAATCAAAGAATAAGAAGGAGCCAGATTCCTATCCCAAACTGTCATGCTCATATCAGGCAAGCCTATTATTTATTTTGATGTTTTTAATTCTTTCTCTTATAATCAGCCCAGCAGAATAACTGCACATAACATTATGAATGTTTTTGCTCATCTATTGAAAATAGCTTTTCTCTTTGCTACTAAGAAAACAAGAGAAAGCAACAAAGCCTCATTCCTCAACTCTAGTTCTTGATTTCCTGACATGCCTTCCAGACAGTAAATGAGTTAATCCATCTAAGACACTTTGAAGGTTGATTTTACTCTTCCTTTTCCTGTTTTTCCTCTTCTGCTTCCTTTTATTCTTTCTCTCCTCCTCCTTCATCATCATATACATCCAGTTCTCAGCTAAACAGACAGCAGATGGGATATACTGCTTGTGGAAGAAATTAATAAGCTAACAATCTTTATGGAAAGGTAGTTAAAATAGTAGAATTTAATTTTGCCTTCCCTTATCCCCAAGACTATAAAGACAGAAGTACACAGAACCAACAAAATTCTGCAGAGTACCCATGACTAACAAGGGTAATAATGTCCCCAGGATAAGGGAGACTATTTCAAAATATAGAGGATAAAAACTGGTGATTGGTTTTACATGTTTTTCAAAAGTCAGGAGATTAAAAAATAAAAAAAGAAAAAAGGAGGCAAAACTATCTGAAGCTGGGCACTGGACACTTTTTCAATGGAGAAAGTGCATTTTAGTGAAATAAGAACAAGAGTCACACTACTGAGTAGGATGGCTGGGCAAGTGTGAGGAAATCAGGACCTGACTGCAGAACAGCTCTTGAAAAGATCTGGCAATGAAGTACCATTGCAGTGAAGGGGAAAAAGAGAACGCTCATGGATTTACTTCCCTAATCACACAATTCTACCAGGTAACCCTTTTGAGGGAATAAATATTGCCTTTACCAGAGGAATGAATGTGTGTCATCTTGTGGCCAAGTTCTCCATTTGTTATCCATCTGTGACTTGCAAAGAATAAAAAATAAAAAATAAAAAATAAATGTGACACCCTCCTATAGGGAATATCTGATTATTTTAATTGCTCCATTTACTTGAAGAATTTAATTATTCTACTATTCCTGCCACATTGTAAAGGTGAGCAGACAGAGAAGAAGAGAGAAGAACAGGATGTCACCTGCTTGCTAAAACTTGTGAGGAATGTATTAAATGAGTCAGAGATTGTAATCAAGACATTAGTCAGTTTTGCGTAGCTCATTATAAGACATTGTAGACTGAAAAATTCCGAGGAAAATATTATTACTAGAGTAGGTACCAAATGTTACCTTTTAAATGATACTAATTTTTCTAACAAAATAACTCAAGCTTCATATAAAAACTATAAAAATGATTTCTAAGAGGTTTTTGTCTTAGGATGCATGAACTCACTAGAGAGAGAGACAGAGAGAGGGAAAGTGAGAAATCACCCCCAAGGGTGATGGTCACACTGAAATCCCTTCTTCTCTATTCTCCTCCTGGATCTTGGGCATGCGCACACATGTACCCAGCATGAGTTTTAAGCCACCAGGCCTGGGGCTCGGACATCAGTTAGTCATGTGGGAGTCCAGTGACATAACCAGAACACCACCTGCTGGCCCCGAAGTTGTAAGAATTATTAAGTATAGAAAACAAAATTTAAAATCTTCTGCAATCCCACTACCCAGAAGAAAGTACACTTTTACTTAAAGTGTCAACTACTATTACAGTTTAATAAATTTTCAACAATTTGTTTCCTTGATACTCATGCACACACACACAAATTTTCATGAAATTAACAGCATACTCCATATAAACTTTCTGTCTTGCCTATCTCACTCAATGTTGGACTACAGGTATTTTTTTTCATTTCCTTACACATTCCTGGAGTATATGACTTTTAATAATTACATATTATTTTATTTGATAGTTTTATTTTTGTTAGACATATAGGGGAGACTGTTTTCTACTTATTTGCCACCATAAATAATGTTGAAAAAATTAAAAAACTTCTTGTCTATCAGCATTTGACTCCAAGTCTGAAAATTTCTTAAGAATGGATTCCTAGAAAGATTACAGTAATAAAATACTCCATGTACATTGATGTGTTGTTTTCCAGAAGCTAATGCAATTAACACTTCTACCGCTGACAAGCAATGGCACCATTCACTCTACATTCACTCCTGTCAGTATCCCTAGCATCAGTTTTCATATAATATGTGAGAGGTAAATTCCATTTTTTATTTGTACTATTACTTACTAACTACTGAATTTGAACCATTTTAGCATCCAATATAGTTCTTTTATAATTCTGGGGCTTTTTTGTTCTTTGAGCATTATTTTTGGAGCTTTGTTTTTCTTTTCTTTTTTTTTTTTTTTATGAGTGATTCTGCTATAGGGTATGTGTGCATACCAGAGAAATAGAGACAGAGAGACAGAAAGCGAGAAATCTCCCCCCAGGAGGAGATGGCCACACCACAATCTCTTCTCCATTCTCCTCTTGGAATCTAGGAATCCACACGTGCCTACCATGAGTTTTACACCTCTGGGTCCAGGACTCAAACCATGATCGACTATGTGGGAGTCCAGCAATGTAACCATTATGCTATTTTTATCCTTAATAATTTTACTAGTTTTCCTTCTAAGAAAGATATCAATCATTCTGCCACTTTTATTTGTCTTTTAATTTTCATAGTATTTTACATTCCTACAGAGCTAAAATTTTATATGGTTAAATGTCTTCATCAGAATGTTAATGTTTAAACATTTGGCCCTTCTTCTTGGCTTTTATTCTTAGAAAGACTTCTCTTAATCTGAAGCAGATGAATTTTTTTCATTTTCTTCTTCTAAGACATAGTTTTATATTTAACTCACTAATCCATCTAGAGTTTATTTTGACAAATCAAATGGGGTAAAATTTTAACTTTCTATCATCCAAATATCACCCAATTATCATAGTACTTTTTTTAAAAAAAATTATGACCCAATAAACGTTTCTATTACTGATTTGTGGGACCACCTGATGGATAATACACTAATTCTTCTATCTAATATGGTCTATTCCAATATTTTCTATCATGTCTCATTGGTCATATTATTGATTCTGCTGCCAATAATGTAACATTTCAATGGATGCCTATAGTGAATAGTAAAGTATCAGTGCCATTTTATTAAGTCTAGTTTCTTGTGCTGTATTAGCCTATCATTGTGTTATGACATAGAAATAACAGCAAGATAGTTTATCAGAAATGAGGCTAATTTGGCTCACAATTCTATCGGCTAGAAATTCCAAAGACATAGACTGGCATCACAATGTTGCCAACAGGAACAGAGAGGAAGGCAGGCACATGCAAAGAGAGGAGAGAAAGGAAGAGGAAACAGACTTTTCTATTTCCTCATGCCAGCAGCCATTTGAATAGTATCCACCCCGTTAAAGTGAGCCTTCACTGTCTGTTGAGACAGACCAATCTTGTCTGGAAAGGTACTGTCCAACTCTTAAATGTCTCACTACCTCCCCAAACCATTATACATCAAATTCCAAAACATAAAAGCCTGGGGGTTAAACCATTATTGAAACCATAGCATGTACTTCTAATTTCCCAAAGACAGAACCTGTTCTCACACTGAATTCTCAGACTATAAGTTAAGAAATACAAGTCTTTGATCCTAAATGATGCTAACCAACTTTTTCAAGTTACCTCTTGGCTCCTAGTAAATATTCTTTACTCTGATGATAGAGCCACAGTGGTCCTGAGTATATTTCTATCTGGGTGGTTGAAGAACAGATCTCCTTGTAGTAGGAGATATGCTGAGCTCACTGTTTCTCAACCTATGTATTGAAACAATAGAAAAAAGAGAGAAAAATTACATTCTTAGACATTTTGTTGAAGATACATTTCTTTAATCATGACATGGCATTAATATGATTTTCTGGATACCAGAAAGCTGTATGCTGAACACTTGCCACATCACTTCCCTGTGTTTGAAGGTGCTCCAATAAAAATTTTGAGTTATAAATTTAAAAATTACAGTATTTAATTGAACTCAATGAGCTTCTATTCATCTTATGTACAAAAAAATTTGAGGGAAATTGATTTAGTTTATTTTTAATTAAAACATAAGCTATGGAAGATAATATTCCCTCTCATGATTCAATTATCAATTCTCATTGTTATAACATGAGAGAACTTGAAGTCATATTTAACATTTGACTCTATGTTTAATGTCTTACATTAATCATTCCTCAATTTCAAAGCTTATCTCACTGATTGAAAATTTCTAGGAGGGGTCAGTAGGTGGCATGGTGGTTAAGGTGTTGGACTCCCACAGGGCACCTACAGTTTTGAGTCCCTGACCTAGCAGCTTGAAACAAGCAAGGCATCTGTGCATGTCTAAAATCCTGAGAAGAGAATGGAGGAGAAGGGATTGCAGCATGGCCATCCCCCTAGGCAATCATTTCTTACTCTCTCTCTCTCTCTCTCTCGCCATCAAGTACAAGAACCCTATAGCAAAAACCTAAGTGAAAAAAAAAATTGAAAAAATAAAACTTCTGTGAAATCAGCATTGATTTAGAATTTGTTTGGCTTGACTTTGATTTTAATCTAATAATGAACTTTCCCACATATTCTTCTTAAGCAACATTCAGGTTAGAGGTTTTTATAAGGACTTATAAGAGATTTATGGTGACCTGGAAATTTAAAGGAGACCAGTTATAACCTTCAATAACTAGTTATGAACATAAGTTGGATATAGAAGTTGGCTAAAGGGAGATCTTGTGTCCAGAGCCCAGGGTATTGAGGAAATAGGAAACAATGAATTGGGGGAGGGGAGAATATATTAACCAAGAATTCTTAAAATTGATAAATAAATATTCATAAGCATATAATAAAAGTACATTTTTATAGGGTATTCAATGCTTGTTTGGTCCCACAATTAGTCTTTTCAACAATCCTGAAATTACATATTATTATCCCCAAAACAAGCACCTCTAGTGTTCAATTTAATGACATAGCTTTATAGATGCCTACTCTATAGGAAGTGGCATGCTAAGCACCACTTCACTGAAGAACAATAAGCAAAACACTCTGCCATGTTAAGCATCCATGGCTTAAAATGAGCACCACTTTTGGGGGAGTGAGATGGAGGGTTTCCCTCTGTGGCCCAGACTCACCTCAAACTAATGATCTTCCTGACTCAGACTCCCAAATTGCTGAGATTACAGGTGCTCCACCGCACCCAGCACAATATCATTCTCTATTAATCTTTTCTAATCAAGCATTATGTTGACATTTTTACATCCATAGATATTGAAGAAAACTTTTAAAGATTTATTTTCTATAAGGTGTCTTTTTTTTCTTAAGAGGTTTTTGCCTTAGGACATATGCACTCACCAGAGAGAGAGAGAGAGAGAGTTAGTGAGAGAGAAAGTGAGAAACCACCCCCTGGGAGATGGCCATGCCACTATTTCTCCTTTTCTATTCTCTTCCCAGGATCTTGGGCATGCACGCACAGGTGCCTAGCATGATTTTTAAGTCACCGGATCCAGGACTCAGACCATAGTTGGCCTTGTGGGCATCTGGCAATGTAACCACTATGTCATTTGCTGGCCCCTGTATAAAGCATCTTAAAATTCAAAATCTGTCTTTAACATGAAGGGTTCTTTTTCCTAAATTTAGTTTGTTATACTGACTATCCAATATGAGGATAGTACCCTCCAGATTGAGATGCTCCGTCTTTTCCTGACTTCTGTGAGAAAAAAAAAAAATAAACAACAACAACTTTCCCAGTGTAAGATATCACTCAGGGCCAGCAGGTGGCATGGTGATTAAAGGCTCTGGACTCCCACATGGCCAACCACAGTTCAAATCTTAGACCTGGTGGCTTGCTTTCTCATTACCCCCCTCTCTGTCCCTCTCTGTCTTTCTCTAATCAAACTAGAAAATAATAATAATAAATAAAGTTAAATGAAACAATTCTTTAAAAACAAAAGATAGTGGGGGCCAGCAGGTGGCATGGTGGTTGAGGGTGCTGGACTCCCATATGGCTGATAGAGGTTTGGGTCCTGGACCTGGTGGCTTGCTTTCTCACTTTCCTTCTCTCTCTCTCATATACTCTGCCCCTTTCTAGTCAAATTTAAATAAATAAATAAAGTCAAATAAAATAATTTTTTTAAAAAAAGTTAGCATCACTCAAAACATCTATTATATTTACAGTGGTCAGCATTCAATCAATATTTACCAGCTCTTCCAAGAACAGTTCAAGAAACAAACTAAAAGTAAACTCCCAGATGATCCAGATTTTAGTTATGAGAACTGAAGTTCCAATGACTGTGATTAGAGCCGGTCCCTGTAGCCTAGCGGTTAAGAGCTCCAGAAATCACATGGCTGACCACAATTTGAATCCCAGCCCTCATGGATTTAAAAACACACCAGGCACATGCCCCAAACCCCAAGAGAACAGAGAAATGGAGGAGGAACTGTGGTATGACCATGCCCCATTGAGGGGAGGGGAGGTGCTTTTTCTCTGTCTCTCTCCCTCTCACTCTCTGGTGAGTACACACACCTTCTACAAATACACATTCCCTCTGGTAATTAAAGAACTGTGATTAATATCTTTAAGAAAATATATGTGAAGTTCAAAAAGTTTGGGAAAAGAATAGTATTAAAGTATGAGTTTAATTTGGTGCTTAAAAAATTTGAAATCCATGCATAGTTTTATCATAATATTCATTTTCCATTAAATAGTTGAAGACCCTTCACAGATAACAAATTGAAACCTTAACCAGAAAAGTGAAATTTATAAGAACCAAAAAAAAAAATAAATTCTAAAGCTTAGGAATAACTATATTAGAAATTAATTAAGTAAGTGAGTTTAAACTACAGAATAGCCATAGTTGGAGAAAGAATTGATGAATTAGAAGAGAAATCAGTAAAGAAAATTCCAAACTCAAATATTAGGAGAATAAATATATAGGAAATGCAAAATAAAAAGTGAAGTATATGGGTTATAATTAACATGACTAGATAATGTCATTGAGCCCTTAGGGATAAGAGAAGGAAGATGAAGCAAAATAATATTTAAAGAGTAATGATCTTTATCTAGATTACCCAAGAAAAAAAAAGGAAAGAAACTCTAATTACTAAAACCATGAATGAAAGAAGAGGATTATTACATACATTACTACATATTTTTCATTTCAGGAGAAATAAAAAGGATTATCTGAGAATATTATAAACAACTGTATGCTAAAACTAGATAAATTAGGGGCCAGCAGGTGGCATGGTGGTTAAGGTGCTGGACTCTCACATGACCAATCATGGTTCCAGTCCTGGACCTGGTAGCACCAAAATCACAGTGGGTGCAATGTACGCATATCCAAAATCCCAGGAGAATGGGGGAGAAGGGATTGTAGCATAGTCATCCTTCTGGGGGGATAATTTCTCACTTTCCTTCTCACTGTCTCTTTCTGTATCTCGCCTCTCCAGTTGACGCACAGCCCTATGGTAAAAACCTTTAAAAACAAAAAAAGATAAATTTACAGAAAGCCTAAATTACTGAGACTAACTAAAGAAGAAATATAAATTTTTAATAGGCCTATAGCAAGTACCAATTATTAGCTTAAAAACTTCCCAGAAAAGAAAGAACGAAATTCCAGGCCCTAATAGCTTTCTTAGTAGATCCTACCAAACATTTTTATAAGAATTAGTTAAGTACTATGCATAGGGAGCCAGATGTCACATGGCTTTCTGTGATTCATGGACCAGCCCAATGGCTTGGAAAACATACCAGACAATGTTTGTGCATGCCCCAAATCCTGATGGGATAGAGATATGGGGGGGAACATGGAGCGGGGTGTTCTTTCTTTCTCACTCTCTTTATCTCTCTCACTATGAAGAGTGCATGCATATTTTGGGAATAAAAAGAAAATGTTTAAATAAGAGGAAAAAAAATGAATATCACTCCTTCAGAATCACTTCCATGAAACAGAAGAAGGAGCAACTCCCAATTCATTATTATGAGGCCAGTACCTTACTCCAATTCCCAAATAATGCAGATACAACAAGAAAAAGACAAAACAAAACAAAACAAAACTAGAGATCAATAGCCCTTACGAACGTACATGAAATAAATTCTAGCAAACTAAATCCAAAAAACTATCAGACAGATTGGACACCATGTTCCAGTGGAATTTATTCATGGAATCCCAAGTTAGATTAATATTCAAATATAATTAACATAATACATATTAATAGAGTAAAGTATCAGAAGTATAAAATAATTTTACTAGACACAGAAAAAGCATTTGACAAAACCCAAAACCCTTTCATGATAGAAACACTCAACCAATTAAAAACAGAAGTAAACTTTCTCAACCTGATAAAAATAAAACGTATTTATGAAAACCTCTGTCTGACATACTTAATTTTGAAAGACTGAATGCTTTCCCCCTAAGATAAAATGGATATTGTCCTCACCACTCTTACTCAATATTGTACTGGAGGTTATGAGCAGGACAATTAGGCAAGACAATGAAAAAGAAGCAGATTTTATTTTCAGATTTCCAGGCTAGAATAAAACAAGTTAATTTTTTTTATTTACAGAACATGATGTTATATAAAGAAAACTCCAAACTAGCAGGTAGCAATGAGGCGAAGGCAGCTGGATCTCACATAACTGACTATGTGGTTCAAGTCCTGGACACGGCAACTAGAAAAACACACCAGGCACATGTGCACGCAATGCACAAAATCCTGAGAGGAGAATGAAGGTGAAAGGATTGTGGTGTGGCCATCCTCCCTTGGGGGAGGGAATGATTTCTCACTTTCCTCTCTCTATATCTCTGTTTCTCTCCAGTGAGTGCACAGGCATTATAGGAAAAAAAGAAAAAGAAAGAAAGAGAGAAGAAAGAAAGAGAAAGAGAAAGAGAAAGAGAAAGAGAAAGAGAAAGAGAAAGAGAAAGAGAAAGAGAAAGAGAAAGAGAAAGAGAAAGAGAAAGAGAAAGAGAAAGAGAAAGAGAAAGAGAAAGAGAAAGA
>NW_006205542.1:4561352-4580735 GCF_000334495.1 Tupaia belangeri chinensis
ATAAAGTCCCAAAATTTTTTTTTTTTTTTGGAGAGATTTTTGCTATAGGGCACGTGCGCTCGCCAGACAGACAGAGAGAGACATAGAGACAGAAAGCGAGAAATCACCCCCTAGGGGGAATAGTCACGCTGCAATCCCTTCTCCTCCATTCTCCACTCAGGATCTTGGGCATGCATGCACACGCGCCTGGCGTGAGTTTTAAGCCACCGGGTCCTGGACATGAACCGCGGTCGACTACGTGGGAGTCCAGCGACATAGCCATTACGCTAACTGCTGGTTCCCAAGAATTTTTAAAGATACAATGAATAAGAAGTTTTCAAAATTAATGGAAGATGCAAGCCAAAAATTCAAACAGTACAAGAAACCCCAAGAAATATAATTTGTCAAAATTATATTTGAACAGTTTTTTCCACCTTAAAACAGATAAACGCCAAAGATTTTTAAATCACATAATAAACCATATAAAAAGGCATTTTTTTGTTTGTTTGTTTGGGAGTGGTTTTTGCTATAGGACGTGTGTGCTCGCCAGAAAGACAGAGAGAGACAGAGAGATAGAAAGCAAGAAATCACCCCCCAGGGGGGATGGCCACGCCGCAATCCCTTCTCCTCCATTCTCCTCTTGGGATCTTGGGCACACACATATGAGCACGCGCCCGGCGTGAGAGTTTAAGCTGCCAGGTGCGGGACTCGAACCACAGTCGACAACGTGGGAGTCCAACAACATAGCCATTACACTAACTGCTGGTCCCAAAAAAGGCATATTATATTTACTGGAGTGATATATACTTTTACTTCTGAGTAGGAAATACATAGCAAAATAATCACATCTTTAATGTGCTAGAGGATAAACTGTCTAGAATTCTATACTGAGCAAGAAAGCATTTAAAATGAGGGTGAAATAAAGATGTTTTCAGTTAAACAAAAACTGAAGGTTAGAATATCTAAGAAAAAAATTATTTAAAAAATTCTTGGGACCAGCAGTTAGCGTAATAGCTATGTCACTGGACTCCCACATAGTCGACCGTGGTTTGTGTCCCGGATCCGGTGGCTTAAACTCATGCCGGGCGCATGTGCGTGCGTGCCCAAGATCCCGAGAGGAGAATGGAGGAGAAGGGATTGTGGCGTGGCCATCCCCCCTGGGGGGTGATTTCTTGCTTTCTATCTCTCTGTCTCTCTCTGTCTGTCTGGCAAACACACGCCCTATAGCAAAAACCTCTCAAAAAAAAAATATATTCTTCAGGCATAAGAAAAATGATCCTGGATGATGAAGCATGGAATTGCTGTAAGTATGGAAACCAATAAAAATTAAAATGTGTACTTACCCTTTGGTCATGCTTAGTAAAGCTGAACATATGCATAGCTTTTGTTTGTACTTTATTTATTTTTATACATTTAATCACTGTACCACCACAGCATACCAAATGAATTTTCCCATCATGAATACATTGCATATCAGTCCAGTCAAAGACATGACCATAAACATTACAATCAACAGATTGCTTTCCACTTTAGGTCCCTGAAATGTTTTGTTTCTTTCTTCTTTGAACCAATAATTCCATCCATAGGTATAACATTTCTCAGAAATGCTACTTCTATACTCTCAAAAATTATAAAAGAAAGTGTGAAGAGCAGCAATATTAAAAACAGACAAATGCTAAAAAGAAATCAAAAGAACAAATACATAAATTGTGGAATATTCACACAATGAACTATCACTGAGCAATAAGGAATATAAACAACTCCAACACATGATAACATGGGTGAATCTTTAAAATATAAAAAAGAGAAAATATACATACTATATGTCTCTACTTAGATAAATCTCCAGAATCATTACAACAAATCAATGGTGTTATGTGTCAGAAGTGATCAACTCATTGGGAGGGGTTGCAATGGTCAACTTCTTGATATAGGTGGTGATTATATGGGTATACCAACTTTGTGAAAATTTACTCAATCATATTCCTTTAAAACGCACTATCTATCTATAGATACTAAACTTCAATCAAAAAGCATTTTCTTTAAAAGTGCTAACATGGTGATTACTTGCAATGATGAACTACTACCTTGCACTTTTTCAAATCGAAGTTTTTCACCGACCCTTGCAAACCTTAAATGCTGCCCCTGTGTTAGCCCCTTTGTGTTATAGCTCAAGCTCATGAGTGGCCTTTAAATGTCTGAGATTATCAGATCTTGACCCTTTCTTCACATTTCTGTTTGGGACTAAGGAGTCCAGTAACATCTTCTCAGGAATAGGATTCATCACTGCTCTATGCATTTATATTTTTAAAATATCTAAATTGTGGGGTGTTTTCAATATGTAATATAAAAACCTTCTGTAACTTTTTTCTTTTAGAGGTTTCTACCTGAGGGCACATGTGCTCACTGGAGAGAGACAGAGACAGTGAGAGGGAAAGTGAGAAACCATCCCAGTGGGGATGGCCAGGCTGCAATCCCTTCTCCTCCATTCTCCTCACACACACCCAGAATGAGTTTAAAGCTACCGGGTCTAGGACTCAAACCACCGTCGGCCATGTGGGAGTCCAATGACATTTCCACTATGCCATTGGCTGGTCCCCATATCTTTTTAGTTTGAATTCATCCCCATTTCAGGGGGCAAGAAATAATAATCTTCGATCAAAATTGTGAAATAAGGCTATATGTTTACATTTATGTCTTTAGAAGGAAATAGGGTGTGAATGAGAATCACTAACATTGACTGCTTGTGGATATGGCTAATATTCATGCCAAAATAAGTTATTGCTCACTGTCTTTAGGATTTGTATTCTGTCTTCAATAGACAGGGTGGTTCTTCACACCCCAGGGCTTTGCATGTAAATTCAGGCCCCTGTAATCTCCCTCATACAGACCCATTATTCGAGGCTTCCATTTGGAATTATTTTCTCCACACCCAAATTCATACTGGAGGTGGGGGGGCGGGAGGAGGAGAGAGAGAAGAGAGGTCCATGCCCACAGGATTATCTTTGTAGTTAATCGGGTGTGTTGCACAGGCAGAAACCAACGAGAATGCCAGAGCCATTTGTTCTGCCTCAGATCATCTCCCTCCCTTGTGGGTAGGTATGATATATATCATCTTCTTCAAGCTTGTTTACTTTGGCTACAGAAAACAAGCTCACACTCTTGCAGGAGAGTAAGTGATGGGGGGGAGGGGGAAATATCTCCTTTTTCCAGTGTCGGAAAAGAGCCAGTCACTAGGCTGTATCTATCTGACATTTTCTGGCTAAAACTCCATCTCATGGCCTAAATTATGTATGCAGTATCAGAGGCTGATAAACCTGCTACACAGGGGAGAAATCCATACACGGAATGTCTTCTTGTCCTCTGAGCCCATCCCACGCTTGCTTTTCTGTGGTATAAAAAAATTTCTGGGGGTGACAGAGCACTCATCAACTCAAATGTAAGGATGATTTCCTGAGTATATGCATATGTCAAAACTGTAAATGATACACCTAAATACGTACAGCTTAATTATCAACCATACCCCAGTAAAGCTGTTAAAATAAAGCATACAGGCTTGTTTACTGCACTTTGAAAGTCAAAGCTGCCAAACACGCATAACATTCCTAATGAGAAGTTTATAGCTTCACTGGGATATGGAAAGGGCTATCATACATTCCAGGCAAAGAGACCTCACAATATCCTGCCAGAAAAATCATGTGCAAATCCAACAAATGGTATACGTGCAAAACAAAACAATACATACAACTATACTGCCTATCATCTGGAAGAAAAGTATATTTTATTTATTAAACAAGAACAGGATATTAAATTTAAGAGACATTGAAAAACTAAAACACTATTACAAATTAAAAATACAGCAAAATAAAAATTAGGAATATGAATTGGAAGATAAAATAAAAATTTCTAAAAATTAAAGACAAAGAGAAAGAAGATATTAACATTAAAGAGTTTAAGATGTCAAAATCTATTCAGATTTTAAGATAGTTGAAAACAAAATACAGGAAAATTTTGCAAAACAAAAAAAAATAGACAAGTTTCCCAATTGCAAGCATTTATGGCAATAAAGACAGAAAGACATCCATTCTAAGACTCTTCATTATGAATTTTTAGGTAAAATATATCTAACAGCTTCCAAGAGAAACAAAAAGTTCATAGCAAAGCATCAAGAATAAGAGTGAATCTGAAAACTTCACTATGGAAATCGTATTAAATTTAAGGTCCCAGTGGTTTTTTTTTGTTTTGTTTTTCATTTCCAACCAACTAAAATTCCTTTACCATGAGGTCAGATTGTCCTTATAATTACTAATTTACACATGAGACAACTGCAATTTATTATCTTTTAATTAAGAATGTTTAACAATAATATTATCTTTCTTTAAAAAAAATTCATCAGGGTGATAAGACAGTGTGGAATGGGGCAGGAGAAGAGAAGAGTATGGAGAAGGACAGCAAGAGAACAAATAGGCATGACATTAGTGGGATTCAGATATGGTTTATTACCTGTTGATGATGACGTGTATAGTATTCTCAACAGGACTGGTCTAAGAAGTATTTCATGTTAGGTAAAGTCTTTCTACAAATAAAATGATAAATAGTGACTGAATGTTTAAAAAAGTAATTGGAATATTAATAATAATAATAATCTGGAAAAAATGGAAAGCTATTGGATGATGACAATGGGGATTTTGATGTCTTTGTACTGACTGATATGAATGGTATTCCTTCTGGAAAAAGAAATGTAACACACTGTAAAGTTATATGTGATTCAGTGTAATATAAACAAGATTATGATAGCAATAAAAAAAATTTTAAATAAATAAATGATGAAATAATTGTTACATTGCTGGACTTTCACATAGACTGTAGTTCAAGTCCTGGACTTAGCTGCTTAAAACTAATGCTGGACACGTGAGTGTGCATGCCTAAGATCCTAAGAGGAGAATGGAGGAGAAGGTGTGGTGGTATAGCCATCCTCCTGGGGGGGGGTGATTTCTTGCTTTCTGTCTCTCTGTCTCTCTGGAGAACACATGTGCCCTTATAGCAAAAAATCTCTGTAAAAAATAATAATAATAATTAATTTTTTTAAAAAAAACCTTATCCATGTATCTCCTAAACCTTTTTGTACAGATCTTTGTTCATAACACAGTTTGTTTGTTTTGATTTGATTGCCAGAGGTTATTTGTCCTGGCCAAAGAGAAAGACATGGAGAGAGAAAGCCTCCCCAAATGGGACATGGTCATGTTAGCATCACTTCCCCTCCATTTCTCCATCTATCAGGGTTTGGGGCACACATACACATGTGCCTGGATGTTTTTCAAGCTGCCAGGGCCAGGATTTGAACTTTAGTCAGCCATGTAAGATCCAGCTTTCTATGCATAGTACTTAAACACTGCACTGTAAGTGCCCCTCACCTAAACCCATATTAACTAAAATGTTCACTAGCAACATTTTTACAACTGAAGACAGAAAGAAATTTATACTCAACTCTAATAGAGTGTTCAGTTGAACTCACTGTTTCAGCTAAGGCACCAAGGTCAATAGATGTCAGAAACCAGAATGAGTTCTAAAATAAATGATGAAATAAACTAACTTGAAGGAATTCAAAGTAGTTTTCTGGTTGTTTTATTTTTGCTTTTCCTTTCATGAAAGAGAATGAGAATGTGAGATAGAGAGCAAGCATATGTACATGCACATGAGAGAGACAGGTACCCGTGACAGAGACTGGCCATGCTATGCTTCCCTCAACCCTCTAGCTAAGCAGCAACTTGAGTACACGCATGCCTGGTGTGTTCCAGGTCAAGTCAGTAATCAAACCCACAGCAGGCTGCATGTTTCCAGCACTGCAGAGCAGTACACTACTGCCTACACCAACAAAACCAGGCCAGAGTAGATGTTTTAACATCAGATATGTTTAGGATTGTTACAGGGTTGAATTGTGTCCTCTACAAAGAAGCCATGTTAATGTCCTAACTTTCCCCCACCCAATACTTCAGAAGGGGTCATTGCAGATATAATTAGTTAAGTTGAGGTTACAGAAGAGTAGGATGGGACACTAATTCCATATGGTTGCTATCTTTATAAGATGTTCCTGCAAAGACAAAAAAAATTCTAGAGAGAACATGATGTGAAATTGGGGAGATGCTTCTAAAGGCCAAGAAATGCCAAAGATTCTCACAAGTGACCGGAAGCTGGGGAATGGCAAAAGACCTCCTCTACAGGCTTCAGAGAGAGTACAGCCTTGCCAACACCTTGATTTGGGGCTTTTGAATTCCCAGGATCATGACACAATAAGTTCTTGTTGTTTTGGAACACGCAGTTTGTGGTACTTCATTGTAGTAGTCGTAGGAAATAAACGCAAGAGTTAAAATGGTTAACTGATAAAGGGAATTAAAGAGATATTTTTAATTTTGGATTTGGTTTTCTGAAATACTAAGTTCTATAGAGAGTGAGTGTACCATGTGTCAGTGAGAGATGCAGAGATGTGTTTTTTCTCATAGGGAAAGGGACTTCAAAGAGACCAGTCAGGGGACTTGGTGTGTGTTTCCTGGATCTGTGGTAATCACAATGGATTGTTGTATGATAAAAAATGCTTAGTACATCTAAAAGCAAATGGTTGTAACAATCAGCTCAATTCAGTACTCGAAAAGAGTGACTATTTAGAATCAGTTATGTTTTTAACTGACAGCAGTGGCAAGGATTCCAAGTATCTCTCGTGAACCACCTTTAGGATGTAAGAGAGAAAGAGTCCATCTGAAGCCACTGGAAGTTCTTCCAAAGATGAATGCCTGGAAAAAACAAAGGAATCAAGATAGAAGGAGACCACTCAAGACACTACCAGGAAACTGAAAGATGACAGCAGAGTGGTCCATTGAAGATGCCCTGGCTAAGACCCAAGAAGGGAAGTAAACACTTTCACTGGGCCTCAGAAAACATGTACCAAAATATCCTCAAGAGAAAGACTGCTTTACATGCCTACTAAACTCAGAGAACAAAAAAATCATCTAATTACACAAATAATCAAGTAAGAACTTACATGCACCCTTTTTCTTCCCTACCCTCACTTTTTGATGGTGTTAGCAAAATAAAATACTACCATGAAGTACTTCCATAGACCGTGTGTCAGCTGGGGCTAGTGGGATAGAGGAGCAATTGTCAAGAGACAATTCAATTTAAAATCAGTTTCAGAGGGAATTTCTGTCTATGATAAACTAGATGATGCATAATATGAAAGTTTGAGGAGATCACAGATATCAGGGCTTCCAGGACTTGAGCAGACGAGGTTCTAAGAAAATGGGCAACAGAGGTGACTAAAATTCTAAACTGATTTTTTATATTTTCTTTTAAATAAAATGACTAAAAAATTGAGAAAAAAACATAGCTTCCCACAGCATCACAATGCTGAGGAGACAAAACTCAGAGCTCATGGTTCCCACGCCAGGAGAATTTGTGGTCAGAAATTCCAAAGAAATGGGAATGCCTGACATTTTGCACCTCTTTTCCTCTAGCAGCATATGCCAGCTTCTAAATGATGTGTAGGATCTTGGTAAACTCTCCAGGATTTCTGTTAAAAACCTGTGGAAGAGTACATATTAAGACTACATTCTAACTGTAAAAGACTTAAATCCAGACTCAAGTTGTTCCATCTTTGTAGAAAGATAATTTCCCATTATTAGAATGATCTGGCAGAAACTATAATTAACCCTCTTGGGAGTAAGATAATAGTCTCCATAGCTTCTATAATTTTTTCACATGCATACACAAAATCCAATATTAAATTTAAAATTACCAGGAATATTTAGAAATGAGGCCCAGTAAGAAATGAACAATGGAAACAGAGCCAAAAATAAATGATACATTTAATTCTCTGACACAGATTTTTAAATAACTGCAATGAATTTGTTAGAGAGTAAATGGCAAGACAGAGACTGTTTTCATAAAATCAGAGAATTAAAAAAAAAAAAACTAGTGGACATTCTCCAACTCAATGGACATTCTCCAACTCAATGACAAATTAATAACAAATTAACTAATGGACTTAAATGCAGACTGGATTGAGTTAAGGAAAAACAAAAGATTAATAAAAACTGTGTAAACTGGCACATGGAAAGGGAGAAAGGATAAAAATTACATACATACGTCATGGTTAAAGGCTTAACGTACATGTAGATGGATTTTAAAAAGAGAGGAAAGACTGAGTAGGACAAAAGCAATATTTGAAGAAATAACAACTGATTTTCCCCAAGTCACTAAGTAACATCATGAAAAATTATATACCCTTAAAGAATACACACACAAACACACACACACACAAAAGAAAAAGAAAAAGAAAAAAACACCACAATGTCCAGGCACAGTAGAGTAAAACTGCTGGACAAAGATCATCTTAAAGGTAGGCATAGATTCAAACAAACAAACAAAACCCATGGCCCTCTAAGAATCACGATAAGACTTAAAAGTGACTCCTGGGAGGATGAAAGCCAGAAAATAATGGAGTCATAACTTTCGAGTACTGAATGAAAACAATTGCCAACTTTAAATTGTATACTTCATGTATTGTAGAGAGAAAGAAAAGAAAAAAAGCTGTTCGGGCGAAGGAAAAATAATATGCACCAGAAACCTGGCAACTAATAAAGAAATAAGTTCACATGACTATGATGGCAGACATGATGATAATATGTGTGGGGTTTAAACTGTATGTGAAATTAAAATAGACAACACAGCCAGCAATAACTTAAAAAATTGTTGGTGGCAAGTGGAGTGCTAAGACTTTAGCATTATATACAATCTGTCAAAAGTACGTATTTGCATTAACCTCTGGTAAGTAAAAAGAAACATGTTCTAGCTCTGGGTTAACACCTAAGAGTATATAACTAAATATATATATAACTAAACAGCTACTAAGGGGAAGTATAAAATTTTAAATAAATCTTCATTCAATAAGCAATACCATTCTAACTAAAACACTGATCAAAGAAGAAATCACAGTGGAATTTGCAAAACACTTTAAATTATATTCTAAATATAACATTAAAATCTCTTAGCTGCTGCTAACTCATAGCTTAGAGGGAAACTTAATAGTCTTAAATGTATATATATGAAAAAAAGAAAGGAAAAAATTATCAGCTACTTATCTCAAAAAGTTAAAAAAGAAACAGAAAATAGCCCTAAGAAAGTTGAAATAAAAAGAGCAAACACTTAAGAAATCATAACAGATACAATAGAGAAAAAAAATTGACTCTACCATAGACTATTCAAATTAATAAATAATAACGAACTATTCAAAAAAAAAAGAAGGGGGGAGACACAATTGTCAATGCCATGAATAAAAAAGAGAAACAAAATTATATATCTCACATACATTAAGAAAATAATAAGCAATATGATTTTGTACCAATAAATTTGACCATTTAGATGAAAGAAAAAAAAAACTACCAATATTTACACAAGATGAAATAGAAAATGTGAATACTTGCGTATCTATCAAGGAAACCAAATAGAGGCCAGCAGATAGTATAATGTTCACATCACTGGACTGCCACATAGCTGACCATGGTTTGAGTCCTGGACCCAGTGGCTTAAAAAATCCCGAGAGGAGAATGAAGGAGAGGGGACTGTGGCATGGCCATCCCCTGAAGTGGTGATTTCTCACCCACTGACTCTGTTTCTCCGGTGAGCACACACACCCTATAGCAAAAATCTCTCTTAAGAAAGAAAGAAAGAGAAAGAAAGAAAAAGAAAGAAAGAAGAAAGATACCAAATATATCATTTAAAACTTCTCCACACAGAAAATTTCCGGATTCCACAAAACATGCAGTAACAGCCAGGATCCAAGTAGATGAGTTAAGCAGATACTTTCCAAAGAACCTAAAAGTCTCAGGAAATAAATTTGATAAAGGGACCAGCAGTTAGCATAATGGCTATGTCGCTGGACTCACATATAGTCAACCACGGTTTGCATCCAGACCCGGTGGCTTAAAACTCACGCTGGGCATGTGTGCGTGCGTGCGTGCCCAAGATTCCAAGAGGAGAATGGAGGAGAAGGGATTGCGGCATGCCATCCCCCCTGGGAGGTGATTTCTCGCTTTCTGTCTCTCTGTCTCTCTCTGTCTGTCTGGCGAGCACACGTGCCCCATAGCAAAAACCTCTAAAAAAATTTTTTTTTAATTTGATAAATAAAAGTAGGTAAAAAGAGAAACATAAACAAAAGTAAAATTGCTGTTTGAATATCTCCTAATATCAATGTACTTGTGAAGCATTTTTCTTTAATTCAGTACAGATAAAAATTACTTTTAAAATCTTTTCTACTTCTCATCTAAAACATAAATAAGTTTTTTTTTTTTTTCCTTCGAAGAGCAGGTTTTTAACTAGCAAATAAATTGTGCTAACAGATTTTCTTAATCTTTTCATTTCATGAGGTTTTTAAAAATCCTACAATAGGACATCAGTTGCAGGAGAGAGCTTCATGGCAATGAGAGTGCCGGCAACCATGCATAAAAATTTATATTTCCAAGAAAGCAGAAGAACAAGAAATGTTCATATGAAAAATTCAGTAAGTTAGATTTAACGCTCTCCAGATGGATTTACAAGTAGGGCCATTTTTACCTATAGGTCTCCAGCTACCATTCTGTGAAAACATAGTATAAATATATGGGTTAATTAAGTTTCAGAATTAGCCAGCAATTAGCTGAATTGAAGGAGTTCATACTTTTTCTCATTCTTTCATCCTGCCTGGCTCTCATCTAACATTGGGCATGAATTTACCTTGGCAATTGCATACTTACCACCAGAAGTGCTAAAAACCTTACTTACATTAAAGACAGGAACTATGTACTAAATAGAAGCCACTAACTCTGACATGCTGAAGAAGGTTAGGATCAGGATAAATCAGGTTCTCCTGTCTTTGAATTCTTGAAATGTTAATATGTGCAATCTTTTCACCTAAAATAGTATTTATTCTCTACAGTTCTATAACCCTGATTATTTAATAGGTCTTTCTATTAGAATTGGCGTGTGCAGATCTTTTGTGAATTGCAACTCATTGTAAAAAGTAAACAAATAAAATTGTGGCCAGCATTTGGTGTGGCGGTTAAGGCATTGGTCTCCCACATGGCCTAGGCCCAGCAGCTTGAAAATCACGCTGGGTGCGTGTGTGTGTGTGTGTGTGTGTGTGTGTGTGTGTATACAAACCTCTGAGAGAAGAACAGAGGAGAAAGGATTGCAGCATGGCCATCCCCCCCAGGGGGTAATTTCTCACTTTTCCTCTCTCTGTCTTTCTCTCTCTCTCTAGGGAGTGCACGTACCCTATGGTAAAAAGAAATCTTTAAAAAAAATAGATAGATAAATAAATCTGAGTAATAATTTCCAAAATATTTTATATAATGGGAAATTAATTTACATTTTATTGATGGATTCAGTTAAAAATGCTCTTTTTTTCCTAAAAGTTACAGGATACCACGCATTTGGTCATAAAAAATAGAAGATGCCATATGCTATCTCAGATAACTGCAACTACAGATAAAAATCTAGCTTTATAAAAATGCCAAATGAGAAGTGGCACTCACATTATAAAAGTAGTCAAACTAAGGACTGTTAAACAACATCTTATTCTCCTTATGTTTTTTACAATAGCTTGTGATTTATCAAAATGTTATTTATTTACGATACTTCTGAGTATATATTTATATAGATACTTATGTGTTATGCTATCAGCAAAATCCTTTGCTTATTTATAGGAAAATTATCTACAGAGCCAGAGAACAGTGAGTGGGGGAGAAAATGGAAAGATGCGGGATAGAGAGCAGCATGGACGTAGTATGAACTACAGCTCCAGCGACCACCGTGAGGACAAGGAATCGACCTGGACTGTATTTGGAATTCACGCAGAATGAGTAGATTTTAGCTGCTCTTGTCCCCAAAATAAAGGGGGTAACTGTGAGATGATCAATATGGCCATTTGTTTTACTATAGTAATCTTTTTACTACTTACGCAGATCCTATAGCATGTCTTATACCTTAAAGATACTCAATAAAATTTATTTTTAAAGAACTAAAATTTTGTATAAGCAGTAACAGAATCTTTATAGAAAGCTACCGTTATAAAAAGGTTGCTACATAGAGGTTTACTTACACACTGTGTACAACTTCCTAGCAAATACTCTTGAGTTTAACAGGATCCTCATACGCAGTCAGTATCCAACAAATATTTGTCTGATGACTGATAGGAAAATACAGAGGAAGTAGAAACCTCTCTCTCTTTTCCAGACATCGCATTAATTTATGGGAGCCACAGAACAAATACTAATGAAAACACAGCAGAAGACAAATGGTAAAAGATAAAAGCAGAACCTGTCCTACATTTGAAGCCTCATCTTCTGATTAATATTCCCAGCAGCTATAGACCCATTTTTATGCTGCTTGCTCTCTCTTCAAATTCATGCTTCATGTTCTGCCGCCCTGGCAAGGGCTGTCTCCACTTCCCAGGTTGTCCTACCTCCCCTCACCATACCTGCTCTTCTGCACCTCAAAAGCTAACATTTTTGCAGTAGCTTCCACAGCCCCTGAATGTGCTCTCTCAGCACGTTGCCATCGTCCTGTACTTCAGGGGTCTCTGCTAACTGTGAGGCTCATTAGGCAGTAGGCGGTAGGCTCAGACTGTCTGTACATAGACCCAACCATTACCCTCAGCTATGTGGTTTAAATAATAAATATTTTCATAGCCCTCAAGGTTGGTAAGTCCAAGATCAGGATCAGGGTGCTGGCAGAGCCAGTGTGAGGAAGGGCTCTTTTCCTAGTTTGCAGAGGGCACCTTCTCGCAGCAGCCTCACATGGAAAAGGGCAGAGAGTGAGAGCGTGCTATTGTGTTTCTTCTTCTGAAGGCAAATCCTATCATGAGGATTCTACCCACATGATCCAATTACCTCCCTAAGGTGCTTTCTCCTAATATCATAGATCTTAGGGTTAGGATTTTACCTATATATTTTGAGAACACACAAACATTCAGTCCATAACACATAATAAACTCCAATTTCATGAATTCATAGCCATTGGGTTTCCCATTTTGTCCTACTTTGACTCATTTGTAGACCAATTTTTACCAAGCACTTTGATGCTCTGTATTTTAAAATTTTATAATTTTTGATTTTGTATTGATTTTTAAAACTCAATAGCACTTTTGAAGTTAGATTTAACGCTCTCCAGATGGATTTACAAGTAGGGCCATTTTTACCTGTAGGTCTCCAGCTACCATTCTGTGAAAACATAGTATAAATATATGGGTTAATTAAGTTTCAGAATTAGCCAGCAATTAGCTGAATTGAAGGAGTTCATACTTTTTCTCATTCTTTCATCCTGCCTGGCTCTCATCTAACATTGGGCATGAATTTACCTTGGCAATTGCATACTTACCACCAGAAGTGCTAAAAACCTTACTTACATTAAAGACAGGAACTATGTACTAAATAGAAGCCACTAACTCTGACATGCTGAAGAAGGTTAGGATCAGGATAAATCAGGTTCTCCTGTCTTTGAATTCTTGAAATGTTAATATGTGCAATCTTTTCACCTAAAATAGTATTTATTCTCTACAGTTCTATAACCCTGATTATTTAATAGGTCTTTCTATTAGAATTGGCGTGTGCAGATCTTTTGTGAATTGCAACTCATTGTAAAAAGTAAACAAATAAAATTGTGGCCAGCATTTGGTGTGGCGGTTAAGGCATTGGTCTCCCACATGGCCTAGGCCCAGCAGCTTGAAAATCACGCTGGGTGCGTGTGTGTGTGTGTGTGTGTGTGTGTGTGTGTGTGTGTATACAAACCTCTGAGAGAAGAACAGAGGAGAAAGGATTGCAGCATGGCCATCCCCCCCAGGGGGTAATTTCTCACTTTTCCTCTCTCTGTCTTTCTCTCTCTCTCTAGGGAGTGCACGTACCCTATGGTAAAAAGAAATCTTTAAAAAAAATAGATAGATAAATAAATCTGAGTAATAATTTCCAAAATATTTTATATAATGGGAAATTAATTTACATTTTATTGATGGATTCAGTTAAAAATGCTCTTTTTTTCCTAAAAGTTACAGGATACCATGCATTTGGTCATAAAAAATAGAAGATGCCATATGCTATCTCAGATAACTGCAACTACAGATAAAAATCTAGCTTTATAAAAATGCCAAATGAGAAGTGGCACTCACATTATAAAAGTAGTCAAACTAAGGACTGTTAAACAACATCTTATTCTCCTTATGTTTTTTACAATAGCTTGTGATTTATCAAAATGTTATTTATTTACGATACTTCTGAGTATATATTTATATAGATACTTATGTGTTATGCTATCAGCAAAATCCTTTGCTTATTTATAGGAAAATTATCTACAGAGCCAGAGAACAGTGAGTGGGGGAGAAAATGGAAAGATGCGGGATAGAGAGCAGCATGGACGTAGTATGAACTACAGCTCCAGCGACCACCGTGAGGACAAGGAATCGACCTGGACTGTATTTGGAATTCACGCAGAATGAGTAGATTTTAGCTGCTCTTGTCCCCAAAATAAAGGGGGTAACTGTGAGATGATCAATATGGCCATTTGTTTTACTATAGTAATCTTTTTACTACTTACGCAGATCCTATAGCATGTCTTATACCTTAAAGATACTCAATAAAATTTATTTTTAAAGAACTAAAATTTTGTATAAGCAGTAACAGAATCTTTATAGAAAGCTACCGTTATAAAAAGGTTGCTACATAGAGGTTTACTTACACACTGTGTACAACTTCCTAGCAAATACTCTTGAGTTTAACAGGATCCTCATACGCAGTCAGTATCCAACAAATATTTGTCTGATGACTGATAGGAAAATACAGAGGAAGTAGAAACCTCTCTCTCTTTTCCAGACATCGCATTAATTTATGGGAGCCACAGAACAAATACTAATGAAAACACAGCAGAAGACAAATGGTAAAAGATAAAAGCAGAACCTGTCCTACATTTGAAGCCTCATCTTCTGATTAATATTCCCAGCAGCTATAGACCCATTTTTATGCTGCTTGCTCTCTCTTCAAATTCATGCTTCATGTTCTGCCGCCCTGGCAAGGGCTGTCTCCACTTCCCAGGTTGTCCTACCTCCCCTCACCATACCTGCTCTTCTGCACCTCAAAAGCTAACATTTTTGCAGTAGCTTCCACAGCCCCTGAATGTGCTCTCTCAGCACGTTGCCATCGTCCTGTACTTCAGGGGTCTCTGCTAACTGTGAGGCTCATTAGGCAGTAGGCGGTAGGCTCAGACTGTCTGTACATAGACCCAACCATTACCCTCAGCTATGTGGTTTAAATAATAAATATTTTCATAGCCCTCAAGGTTGGTAAGTCCAAGATCAGGATCAGGGTGCTGGCAGAGCCAGTGTGAGGAAGGGCTCTTTTCCTAGTTTGCAGAGGGCACCTTCTCGCAGCAGCCTCACATGGAAAAGGGCAGAGAGTGAGAGCGTGCTATTGTGTTTCTTCTTCTGAAGGCAAATCCTATCATGAGGATTCTACCCACATGATCCAATTACCTCCCTAAGGTGCTTTCTCCTAATATCATAGATCTTAGGGTTAGGATTTTACCTATATATTTTGAGAACACACAAACATTCAGTCCATAACACATAATAAACTCCAATTTCATGAATTCATAGCCATTGGGTTTCCCATTTTGTCCTACTTTGACTCATTTGTAGACCAATTTTTACCAAGCACTTTGATGCTCTGTATTTTAAAATTTTATAATTTTTGATTTTGTATTGATTTTTAAAACTCAATAGCACTTTTGAGTTTTTTTTTTTAATAAAAATTTCACAGCCATATACTCATACTCCTCAGGTAATGTCCAAATAATAGCAAACATATACCATGAGGTAGGATTAAGAAGAGTAGAAAGCCCAGAGTGTTTTGTATTTTAAAAAGAAGATTATACCTGTTTGGGCCGTGTCCGCTCCTACAAAAGCATGGACTCTAATCTCTCTGCAGTTTATAAGTGGTATACCTCTAATCAAGAAGTGGTACATCTCTGAGGGGAAGCAAACAAGATGACCCCTTAAAGACTTTTCAAGTCTTGTGATTCAAACTTGAAATAGTGTTAATTTGTTTTCCGATCATCTACATCTAGGAAATAGATCACCCTACTAATCAAATAAGGAAGCAAGTGAAATGGGACTATAGCAAATACCCTGCACACTCACTGTTCCCCGTAAATATATTCAGTGACATTCATTGCCAAGTTATAGACAATATGCTTCAGCATTTGCTATCATTTACAACTACAAAAATGTCATTTTTAACTGCATTTGCAAATCATTTGCTTACATGAAAGAACAAAGGTGATCATGTCCATTTCATATAGTGATTGTTATGACCGCAAGTGGAATTCTTTCCTTCCTGTTAGCAGCTTGGAGCATATATAAGTAATCTTGAAACAACTCCAAGTGCTAAGTTAAAAGAAATCAGAATTAACATTTATTATGTTCTTAGGATTTCTAGCATAAACTGGTTCCCGTTATCAAAGTTCTACATGCTAGTAAAGAAGACGGATCTACATTGATGACATATCCTGCCTTGTTGTACATCTGTCCACTAATGAAGTGTGAATTCAATGAAACAGATGCTAAGAGTCTAGGAATTCAGAGGAAGTGAGACCACCATGGCTAGAATTATAAGGAAGGGGTTTGATCAGGATCTTAGGTAAGGTGAAGTTTGAGACAGAAAAAAGAGAAACATGAGTGGCAAAGTGTAAGGAAAGGAATTAACGTGTGTGAGAACAACACTGTGTATACAAGCCCCCTGTGTATATCAGCTTGAAAAAAAGATTATCCAAAATGTGAATTTCTTAAAGTAGCTTCCATAGAACGCTACACTCCAGCAAGAGAACAGAAGCATGAGCTGTAGCAATAGTGAAATGCTTAAGCATGTGACCACCAGAGATTAACTGATCGATTCTGAATCCCAACATTTTACCTCTGGATTCTGTGACCTTGAATAAGTGGCTTAACATATTTTGTAAAATGGGACTATCAAGGCTATTCCAGAATTCCTGTGAGCATTAAATAATCTATTCTATTAGGACCTGATGTACAGTAAGCATGTAATGTATATTAATTTGTTAGCTATTTTGTTTTCCTGAAAAAAAATTATCCAATAGGTTTAGTAAGAAGTGTACTAAATAGAAATATACAGAATTATTTTATGCATGATTTCCCAGAGACTTTGAGATAATAATATGTCTTGTGAGTCTGAAAACATTCAGGGTTTCCCAAATTTATGAGGCTATGGAATCTTGCAAGACTTTGGGAAATGCTATTATATTAAATATAATTGTATTTAGATGTGCTCCCACCTCACAGAGTGTGTAGTAATATTGTTGACATGTGGAATTAGTTTTTGTTATTAATAATAATAACAAATTTGTACTGGGTACCATATATTCAATTCCCCAGCAGCAACCCGACCCTATGATATTCCCAGTAGATACTATTATGACCACCCCTTTTTCCAATATAAGGAAACAGAGTCGGAGAGAAGTTGCATAGACAAGGTCAAGATGAAGGTCAAATGTCAGAACTCAGATATATACCCAAAGTTCATAGACTTAACTGATGAATTTGTACTACTACGCAGACCAGTTTTTTCCTACTTTGGTTTCTTACAGTCTTGCCTTCCACCTCATGTCTTTTCAGAGACTTTCTTCTGAAAAATACAAAAGTAGTTTGGGTGGCTATAACTTTATTTATGTCCTTATAGGACTATTCACAAACAAAACCACTTTACAAAACACATTGTAGCTTTCTGGCACTTTTCCAGTTGGCTTTTGGACATCCCCACACACCAGCAGAGCCACATAGTTGCAGCCCTTACTCAGCCTGCCTTTGAGAAGTGTGCATAATTCAGAGCCAAGTATGTGTTCTTTTCTTTTTCATTAATTTTATCCTATTAATAATGTTCTGCTTCACATTATGGAAAATCTCTTTCTGGGAAATCAAAAATGCTAATGGGCTACAATGTCAATGACAGAACTCCACAGAGTAGAGTTCATTGTTCAAGGGCAGCCCCAGCCCTTTGTTGCTATCTGAGATAGACTAAGCACAGAACTTGAGATAAAAATTTATAAACTTCGACATCAACTTCAACAGAGTAATTTTACGTTCATTAAATCTAAAATGAAATTTGGGGCCTTATAAGCTGTATATTTTTGTTTTCATTTTTATTAGTTTTTATTGTATTTTGCAAAGATATCAGTACAAGATATAGGGGGCAAAGCTAGTCCTTTACTACAAATAGTTGGAAGAATATCAATCTAGGAGGTAGAAAACTACTTTAGAAAATAAATCCTTATAGGGACCAGTGGGTAGCACGGTGGTTAAGGTGTTGGACACCGCCACATGGCTGACCATGGTTCAAGTCCCAGATCGGTGACTTGCTTTCTCACCTTCTCTCTCTCTCTCTCTCTCTCTCTCTCTCTCTCTCTGGTCAAACAAAAAATAAATAAATGAATAAATAAAGTTAAGTAGGCCACAGACTCAGTTGCGGGCCTGGTCAGCCAGCGATTCTGAACCTGTTCTGTCCCTAGCAGCAGGCCACAGACCTAGTGTCAGGCCTCTGGCCAGCCAGCGATTATGAGGCAGGGACATCACTGCCCACTCAACTCACCTGCAGACCCCAGCCCAAGCGCCCACCCCTAGTGAATACATCTTCTAATGGCTAGAAGTAGAAGAAGAGCCTCAGGTATGAATAAACAAGGAAATATATCTCCATCAAAAGTACACAGTAACTCCCCTCCATCTTTTGTGCTAATGGACGACGTTACCAAAATCTCAGACAAAGAATTTCGAACATTAATGTGAACAAATTATTTGAGTTGGAACAGAAAAGAGACAACGAACTCCAATAGATGAGGAAGTCATTCCAAGATATGAAAGAAGAAATGGACACTCTGAGAAAGAACCAGATGGAGCTATTAGAGATGAAATCTGGAATAGAGGAAATCAAAAACTCCCTTGAAAGTATTAAAAGTCAATTAGACCATGCTGAAGATCCAATCTCTGATGTAGAAGATAAAACCTCTGACCTAGAAAGAACCATCAAAAAGATAGAGAAAATAACAAAAAAAAAATGAGGATAATATACGAGAAATACTAGATTCCATAAGATGCCCAAATATCAGAATAATTGGCATCCCAGAAGGTGAAGAAACTAATAACGGCATGGAAAATCTATTCCATGAAATCCTGGAAGAAAATTTCCCGAGTCTAGAGAGGCACTCAAGCATCAAGACCAAATAAATACAAAGGACCCCAGTTAGAATCAACCCCAGAAAATGTTCCCCAAGGCACATCGTAGCCAGACTATCCAAGACCACAGATAAAGACATGATACTAAA
>NW_006205542.1:4584157-4601586 GCF_000334495.1 Tupaia belangeri chinensis
TGCTATATTTTGATCAACTAGACCAGGGAGAAATGTTCATATATTGAAATGATCACCTTGTAAGCTAAATAATGTAATTGAATGTATTTTTAAAAAATTAAATAAAAATTAAAAAATAAAATTAAATAAATAAATAAATAAAGTTAAATAAATAATTATTTTTAAAAAGAAGAAAATAAACTCTTACTCACCCTAGGCATCTCAGTGTAATATAATACTTCCTTAAAATGTCCAAATTCCTATCTGGAATTAATCATACAAAAATATGTATGCACTTTAATTCTCTAATGCAAAACAAAAAATAGGATGTTAAAGGAAATTAAGTTTATTTCTACTTTGTCTTTTGTCTGTCTGGAGTTCAAGTAGTTTACCTAAGTAATTTATATAAAGCTGTGGATACTCTAATTACAGAGAATAATATTTTAAAAAACAAGATATTTGAGGAAATTTTGTAATGGAAGTGAAATTTCTAAGCTTTTGATATTGGTGTCTTGGTAGGAACCATGAATTTCCATGAAGTGTTATTTGATGCTACTGTCAGAAACAGGATTATGAGTTTATTGGAGACATAGTTTAATTCTTTCATACCTAATACTGGTGCAAAAAAGAAGGCAAGGGCAAAAGTGTGAATGCTATGTGTTAAAGGAAGGTAAAACACAAAGGATATGGTGTCCTAGAGGGAGAAAAACAAATTGCTACATTACATATACTTAACTAATACCCAACCCATACCTTGAAGAAACCACAACCCACAGCATGTAGACGAAAACTAGTCTGAAATCAGGAAAGCCAAAGACTGGCCCCATAGACTGATGGTTAAAGGAGCCGAGTCCTACATGTCCAACCTCATAGTTTGAGTCTCAGATTTAAGGACTTGAAAGAAACACTGGGCTGTGTGTGTGTGTGTGTGTGTGTGTGTGTGTGTGGTGCCTGAAAATCCAGAGAAGACAGGCTTGTGGCATGACTGTGCCCCCTTATTGGGGGGTGCTTTCTCCCTCTCCCTTTTTCTATCTGGCTCTCTCTGCAAGCACATGCACACTCTGAAAAAATTTGTAAAAAGAAAGGAAAAGAGAAGAAAGGAAAACCCAGGAGTCTACACAAACGTTACCTTTCTATTAAAAAAAAATGCAACAAAATATTCAAAGAACTGGGGGACAGCAGGTTGCATGGTGATTAAGGTGCTGGACTCCACATAGCCAACCATGGTTTGAGTCCTGGAAGCTTGAAAATCCCACTGAGTCCATGTGCATGTGTGCCCAAATCCTGAGAGGAAACTGAATGAGAAGGGGTTATGGCATAAACATCCTCTTCCAACCAGGGGGTGATTTCTCACTTTCCTTCTCTCTTTCTCTGTCTTTCTCTGGTGAGTGCATGCACCCTATGGTGGGGGTGGGGGGGACTGTTCTTCAGAATTACCTTTTAAAATGAATTGTTCAGGAGGCACATGTGTATGGCAGTGTAACTAGACATTCTGTGATGCTGACCCCATGGGAGGGTTTCAGGTGAGTCATTTCCAGAGACCTCTCTAAACATGCCAGGCATATGTGACCATGATCTGGGGTTGGATAAAGCTGAGGGGAGTCAGTGTCGGGACCATTTTGGGGTTCTCTCTTCCTCTCTCCTTAATGGAGGAAGTATTGTTTTATTCTGAGAAACTTTGAGAATTCAATGTTACTCAAAAATTTAAAAATTGAGGACAACAATGGTTCCTCCCAGTTTGTTGCAGAAAGAGATGAAGAAAACTGAAAGAAATTCTGGAAGGTCATTAGATATAGTTCCTGTATTTCCATTTAACAAATAGCAACTGTCCTCACTCTGTGGAAGAAACTGAGGGACTTGAAAACATAGAATTAAAGAACGTAACAGTAGAGCCTGGAAGCTGTGGAGGAACATGATTAACAGACACAAAAATGCTTATGAACGAGGGAATGAATTATAGAATTCTGTATCATAGCAGAGTAAAATGTGTCATTGAGGATTTAATTTATACTCCAATCAAGAGCTAGAATTATTAGTGAATGTGAACAGCCTGGTACTGTTCAAATTTGAAGATGACTATGTCTATATCCATGATTTCATAATTATACACTGTAAGCATGCTATGATAAACCACACTAAAAATTTTATTTATTTTTAATTATTATTTATATATCAAAACAGTATACTTTTTAAATATATAAAACAAAACATAAATATTTTTAAATGAAACTTGATTTTTTTGTTTGTTTTTTATTTAGCTTTTTATGGCCTATGAGCGACCTGTTTTTTTTTTAATGCATTCAATTACTGTATATAATTACAGCTTGCAAAATAAATTTTCCCAGCATGAATACACTTTATGTAAGTCCAGCTAAAGATATGATCAGACACATTATCATCAACAGACTGGCATGGAAAGGGTTTGTGTATGCTCACCTATAGTAACACATCTGCAAATTTTATTCATCGTCTGCCTTTCTCCCATTTGCTTATGTGATGATCATGTATTATTTTTCTTGTCTTACTCAATATTCTAAAGTTAGCATTTTTATTTTCCTCAGGTCTAAAGTGAAGGTCACAATAAATACACAAGTTTAAAAATTATAATTCTAATCATGAACATATTATAGTAGCATTGTATTCATAGGATAAAAACATACCAAAAATTTAAGCTATATGATAGATTTTCTTCGTGTAATAGCTGTACATTATATTACTCATCATAGGAGGTTGTTTTACTCTGGGTTGCCCTGTTCTCTGACAGCTGTGTTTATACAATGTCCTTGCCATATTATTCGTTGCCTTTTGCTGTCTAAAGTTGTTTTCTCAATTTAGAAACTCACGTTCTGATTTAATCTTATCCATTCCTTTACCTCTACATGCAGTTTCTATTTTCTTTCTTTTTTATTAAATACACTTTATACTTTATTTAGATTTGTTTAACTACCTAATTCCCTTTTTCTGTTCCAAGATTCATTCAGGATACCATCACGTTTAGTGGTCAGATCTTCGACTCCTTGACGGGGACAGTTTCTCAGATTTTCCTTCTTTTTGATAACCTTGAAAATTATTTTTGTTCTTGAATTTAATGATTTCATCATTTCTAATTAGTACATTATAATTGTATTGATTTGTGGAATACAATGTGATTTTTCAGTACAAAACTACATTGTACAATGATTAAATTAAAGTCATTTTCCTAACATTTCTACTGTTCTGTTTTGTATTCTGAAAAATTGTCAAGGATTTTAAAACAAATAAACAAGAACTACAGTTTAACTAATATTGTAACCTTTCCCTTGCCAGACTCTGTTTTCCAAATACAAGGATACATTGACTGGAATGTTTAAAGCCCTCCTTACACTTGTATTATTGTGGCAGCATCCTAGCTCTTCACTGTACCCGCAGCCCTTCCAGAATGTTCTTTTTTTCTTTTATTTTAAATTTATTTGTGTTATATTTATTCACTGGATATCATTGCAGCAAACAAAATGAGTTTTCCCATCCAGAATACATTGTATATTGTCTCAATCAAAGATATTTCCATACATATTAACTTTAATAAATAATTTTCCATTTCTTGTTTCTTCTTATGTCATTTTTCTGTGGAAAAATTAATTATAGCTGACCATTCTCTCCCATTTCAAATCTGAATTTCTCTCCTTCATCACCATACCTCATACATCTCTCACCCCACCAGTCCAACACTATTTCCGTCCATTGTGCAGTATGTGTTTTCTACTTTGAGCAAGCATAGCTTGCTGTTCGCCAAAACTTGGCAGCAACATTCCTGCCTCTGGAAAGTTGTTTGTGTTATTCTTCTCTGGAATGTTCTTCGACTTCTTTATAGTTCAAGAGCTACCTTCTCCTCGAAAATTGCTCTTGTTGCCTTATTACTTAGTTTTTCTGTTTATGTATTCTCTTAACCACCAGTCATTTCAAGTACATGTATCCTTAATTAAGTTGATGACCCATCAATTTAGAAAAAGGTAAAAGAGGGGCCAGCAGATGATGTGGTGGTTAAGGACTCCCACATGGCTGACTGTGGTTCGAGTCTCAGACCTGGTTGCTTGCTTGCTTGCTTGCTCGCTCGCGCTCTCTCTCTCTCTCTCTCTCTCTCATCTTTCTCTCTTTGGTGTGCACATGTGTCCTACAGCAAAGCTTTAAAATGTGGGACCAACAGTTAGCATAACGGCTATGTCGCTGGACTCCCATGTAGTCAAGTAGTCGACCACAGTTCGAGTCCTGGACACGGTGTCTTAAACTCACGCCGGGCGCGTGTGCGTACGTACGTGCCCAAGATCCCAAGAGGAGAATGGAGGGGAAGGGATTGCAGTGTGGTCATCCCCCCTGGGGGGTGATTTCTTGCTTTCTATCTTTCTGTCTCTCTCTGTATTTCTGGCATGCGCACACGCCCTATAGCAAAAAACCTCTCAAAAAAAAAGAAAAAAAAACTTCAAAATAATAATAATTAATAAAATAAATAATTTTTAAGAAAAGGAAAAGGAAAAAGAAAGATTGCTTAGTGCTGGTGAAACGTATATAACTGAGTAATCTAATTTTGGTTAGTGAAAATATAAATTTGTACAACTTCATAATAGTTTTGGTAAAAAATATTAAAATTTAAAGACACTTAGCCTTTTATGCAACAACTGTACTTGTATAAATCATCTTACAACACAGTTCTAGTATGCCAAGATATATGTACAAGCATGTTCATTGTCTATTTGCTATGATAAAAAATCCAGAAACATTCTGAATGCCCACCAGTTAGAGATTAGCTAAATTGTAGTATATTCATGCCATTTTATGGAGCAATTAATTAGATAAAAATGTTTTGATCTTAGAGAATACACATGCTCTATTCCTAAGTAAGAAAAATAAAGTACATATATGGGAGAACTTAAAGTTTGTGGAAAATGGAATTAAAGTACAAGTTAATTTTGCTGCAAAAATATTTTTGAAATTCACACGCTATCTTTTTTTGGGGGGCGGGGGAGGTTTTTGCTATAGGGCACGTGCACTCGCCAGAAAGAGAGAGAGAGACAGAGAGACAGAATGCGAGAAATCACACACACACACACACACACACACACACACACACACCCGGGGGGGGTGGCCACACCAACACACACCCGGGGGGATGGCCACACCACAATCCCTTCTCCTCCATCCCCCTCTCGGGATCTTGGGCACAGACACACATGCCGGCGTGAGTTTAAGCCACCGGGTCAGGAAATCAAACCGCGGTCAACTACATGGGAGTCCAGTGACATACCCATTACGCTAACTGCTGGTCCCCACACATTATCTTTTATAATACATGTTTTCTCTTCACTTTTCGAAGACCTCATATATAAGAATGGCTGCATTTTTTTTTTAATTTTTTCTTTTTGAGAGGTGTTCGCTATAGGGCACATGCGCTCGCCAGACAGACAGAGAGAGACATAGAGACAGAAAGCAAGAAATCACCCCCCAGAGGGGATGGTCACGCTGCAATCCCTTCTCCTCCATTCTCCTCTCGGGATCTTGGGCACACATGCACACGCACCCGGCGTGAGTTTTAAGCCACCGGGTCCGTGATGTGAGCCACGGTTGACTACGTGGGAGTCCAGCAACATAGCCTTTATGCTAACTGCTGGTTCCCAATGACTACATTTTTATAAAAACATACAGAAGGGCAATCAGTGGATTAATGCTGACGTCTAAGATTGAGAGACAGAAAATTGAAAAGAGCTAGGAGAATAAAGACTGAAGTGAAATGGAAAAACACATGTTATTAATTTAGCTTCCTCCTGCTTGGTTCCCCTCACTTTTTGTGCACATGGAACACTGAACTTCCTGACATTCTTGTGGTTGTATGGAGCCTTGTGATTAGTGCTCACCAATCAGTAATAAGCAGAAGTAATGTGTGGCACTCCAGGCCCGAGCACTTACTTGCCAATTAGAAATCTCCAGGTTTCCTCACCCTGCAGTAGTGACAGTGAAAATGCAGATGAAATAAAGCTTTCATGCCTGGGATCCTAAAGGAGGAAAGCAATAAAGAAATCACAGACTACTGTTGACCGACTGGGACATGGGACATATGCAATAAAAAAAAACTTGTCTTCTATTAAACTACTAAAATTTTGGAGTGGTTTCTTAAAGTGGCATAACCTAGCCTGTTCTGATAGATATAATAAAATGACAACATTTTTTTAGACAATACTTTTTTTTAAATTTCAGGTAGGCACAGAGTTGAAAATTTCTAATTACACAATAGCTATTTTTAAAAAGAAAAAAAATCTTGCCTTGTTGTTAATAAAATCATTTCCATTCCCCAGAAGTAACCAATTTTGTGCTTTTAGCAAATTTTATGGTATTCAACTCTGTAACACTATGTAGTGTACTTCTACTATTCCTTGGTTTATAATAAATTTTAAGTATTAGTTTCTATTATATTAAGCCAGCATTCTACTCTCTTATATTGCAATTACCTCACACGACCACCAAGGAAAAACTCATTTCACCTCTCCTAACCTCCTAATATAATTATATCACATTATTTATTGAAATGATCAACTAAATATTACATTTTTTATTAGTATGTAAGTAATTTTTCACAAGAATGGCTGTTCTATTCAGACTTTCATTGGCCATTTATCTGAGAACCTTACGAGTCCCATGTGTCCTGGGTTCCCTTCTTCTAAATCTTACATCCTCCAGTGATTATTTAGGAAAGGATGCATGGAGGTCAGCAGCAGTGGTGCAGCAGAAAACGAATGCTCTGCAATGCTGGACCCATATGGGAAGATCGCAGGTTCTCCTCCCAAGGTCTCTCTGTACATTCCAGCCCCAGGCACATTTGCCTGGGATTTAGGCTGGCTGAGATTAGGGGTGGATCATGGCATGAAAACCTTGTTGGGGTGTCTGTCTGTCTGTCTCTCTCTAATAAACAAGCTTTTAAACATTGAAAGGCTACAGGGCACATAATCTTTTGAGATCTTAAACAATCTGGCACCATCATTTTTAGGGAGGAAATCATTTTCCCTCATAATTTTGAAAAATAATTTCTCTATCACTTCCTAGCTCACAGTTTCTTTGAGCAGTCATTGGCATTCATAGCCCTAGATTGAAAATATAATACGTTACATCAACCTATAGGGTTGTTAGGAAAGTTATGATGCATTTCTGCATAGAAAACATATCATGACTTTCCTGACAACCTCATAAATAATTTCAGGATTGTCTTTTTCCTGATAAATTTTTGTGTGAAGTGTTTTGTTTCTTTTTGTTTTATGGACATTTAACATAATTTATAAATTTATGCTTGTGTATGGATTGTTTAAAATTTCTTCCAATTTTCTATCTTCAAGTTGCCTGAAGTAAATGCTACCATCCTTATAGGAATCTATATTGAACCTCAATTTTTTTGTTTCTTTTTATCTTCTCTTGTCTACCATTCTGTGTCATGCTGCTTTCATAGATGCTTCTTCAACATCATTTCTAACACTTCTATTTAATTTTAATTTGGGGTAACCAAATTTTCTATACCAATAGTATTTTTTTATTCCAATATTATTTCATAGCACTGTATTCTTTCTTTTTTTAAGAGGTTTTTGCCATAGGGCCACTAGCTCACCAGAGAGACAGAGAGAAAGAGATAGAAAGTGAGAAATCGACCACCCAGGGAATATGGTCACACTGCAATCCTTTTTTCTCCAATCTCCTCGCAGGATCTTGGGCACACATATACATGTACCCTGCATGGTTTTCAAGCCATTGGCTCCAGGACCACAGTTACTCATGTAAAGTCCAGCAATGAAACCACTAAGCCATCTGCTGGCCCCAATAGCATTCTATTCTAATACTGTGGGTGCAGCGTTTTCTCTCTCTAAGGATGTTAACTTGGGGTAGTTTTTTTATAAGTTTTCTTCTGTTTTTTTTTTTCATTGTATTTGGGTTTTTTTCCCTGTTATTGTCTCTATTTAGTGTAAGAAGATTTTCTAAATATTTTTTTGGTAATTTTCAGATATCAGTTTATATTTAAGAGTAAGGCTTAAAAAGGATGACCAGATGCTCTTCTCATGGGAAGTGGAAGAAGAGGAACAAATCTGAAGGTAGAGGTAAGCAGGGACTTGTCAATTCATGGGCTTCAGCAGAGGCTGACTAGACCAGACATTTCTTTCTGAGTTTCCTGCAAATATCAAAATGCCTAAGTCCTTACAGCTTCCTTTCAATTTCTTGAAAGAAGGATTCTTCTGTCTCCTGTCACAGATATGCCCTGCTGAGAATGAGCATTCTGAGAGTCAGTCAACTCAGGGCAGTGTGTCTCACCATTCAGTATAAAGAACTCGCTGGATTTTTTTTCCACCCCAGTAGTTCACTTCTGTCCTCTGCTCCCAAATCCAGAGCCAAGCTGGTTTTAATGTCTCTGAAGAAATAGGTCACCAGGCTTCTGCACTCCTAGAGGGGTACTCACCAATTCTCCAGGAGACAGTAACAACCCGATCCTATTTACAGTTTCACTTAATTCTCTTGTTTCTAGCTCCATGGCTTTTGAAACATTTTGCCCCTCCATACTCCAAAATTTTATTAAACTCTTCAGGGAAAATTCATCTTGCTTTCTTACGGTGTTCTTTCCATAGGTATTTTCAGCTTCATCTTTCTTTTAAATCAGTTGTGACTCTTCAATCTATTTTCTAAGCTTCTAAAACTTGTTGACATCTCTTACCTGTTGTTCTCTCTTCTGTCTCTTTGTCCTTTTGGGTTTATACTTATTTTATTCTCTTATTATTTTAATAGAGCTTGGAAAGGGAGCAGATACAAACCCTTCTGTTACTTCTGTGTTTATCAGAAGCAAATAAACAATTTAAAAGAAAATAACTAAAAAGACGAGCCAGCAGGTGGTGCAGTGATTAAGGCATTAGACAACCACATGACTGACTGCAGCTGAAGTCCTGGACTTGGAAGCTCGGAATTCACACAAGCATGTATGTGTGCATTCCCTAAATCCCAAGAGAATGGAAGAGAAAGGATTGTGGTGTCTTCCTCCCCCCATAGGAATGATTTCTCACTTTTTCTCTAATTCTCTGTGTCTCTCCAGTGAGTATATGCATCTTACAGCAAAAAGCTCTTAAAAAGAAAAAAGAAAAGAACTAAAAAGAAATTATAATCTCTTTGAGAACAGGCCTCATACACCAACTGACTCACAACATGTCTTGTAGCAAGGGACAAATAGAAGTTACTTAGTAAGAATTTCATTGGTATTGAGAGGAGTTCATAGATTAAACATTCACTGGTTTGTAGATTAAACATTCGCTGGATGTGTATTGGCATTTCAAAAACTCAAAGAGTTTCTCACACATTACAATAAGGCTTCTTTCTGGAGGCATTTAGACTGAATTTGACCAGATCCTTCTCCCACTCATTCTTCTATTTGTTTTTATTTAGGATTTTTAAAAAAGAACATTTTGTTTAGTCTTTTCTTCTTCAGACATGTGTATGGGTGGGAAATGGAAAAGGGGTTTGGTTACCATTACTCACGTGGGGGTGTGGGGCTTGAGAACCCACGCACATGTCCTGACAAACCCACAGCCTGCAACCCACAGAGCAGGATGCTGAATATTTTCCACATATCCAATACCAGATAAATGTATGATATGTTAAAGATGTTCAAGCTCAACTGTTCTAAAGGAGCAGTAGGAGAAAGGCACATTTCTCAACAAAATGCCCCTATTACCACAGCTTGGCTTCTTCACTGCCTGCCACTGAGGGACTCTACAGATGGAGGAATGTGGTTTTCAGTTTACCAAGTTAATTGTACTTCTCTCTACTCACAGCCCACAGATTTGGATATCAGAGACGCCTGAACCTTTCATCTAAACAAACAATCCAGTTATGGCTGGAGAAGCATATCTGAGTGATGTCTAAGGAATGGATCCCTGTATTATATGCCAGTTTCACCACAAAGTCCTTTATATATGGTTCTCTTCATAGAGTAATTTTCACTAGGACTTTAGTTTATTCCAAGATGTGGAATGTGTAGTATATAAATCCTCATTCAAGAATCAGTAAACAAAGATCTTTTCAAGAAAATTTATAACAAAATTAATCAAAGGAGCATTCTTGGACTTAGAATTAAAATTCCAAAACGGACTGCAAATTCAGCTATTTCTTCCTCAGCTCTAAACCTATTCAATCCTATAATAAAAACATCACCATTAGCAGCAAAGGGAAAATGAAGGGAGAGAAAGAGTAGATAATTTTCTATGCTCACATGTAAATAATTTCTCTTTTCTTTACCATAATCCTAAAGGATGTAGAGAATGAGTAAACCATTTCCTATTAAATATTTTGACTAGGCTTTTATGAAGACCACATTTTGGAGAAAAAAAGGACTTTTGTTTTTTGGTTTTTTTCCATAAAATTTATAAATTCCAGTGCACCAGGGGAAGAAGATTCTGACACTTGTTTACTATCTGTTTAGTGCCAAACCATTAGTATGCCCCTTTATAAAGATTACCTCACTTAATCTTCATAGTAAGCTATTAGGAGAGGTAGTATTATGCCTATTATAATATAAAAGACAACACTGAGACCTGGTTTCCAGGGTTACTCAGTTAATATAGTTAGTCAATATTTGAATCCAAGTCTTTTAGTTTGAATTATGTGGTCTCAAGACAGCATAGCATAGTGGTAAAAACACAGATCTATATTAAGATCGCCTATGTTTGAATCCTCGTTACCCCCTTTCTAAATAAACTTAGATAGGTTGTCCCATGTTGTGCTTCAAGTTTTCTGATCAATAAAATAGAGATTATAAAACTAATCATCTTACATGAACACTATAGAAATTAAATGTAGTATGACCTGTAAAGTCCTTAAGAACAAAGCTTTATAAACTTTCACTGCATATTAAATATTACCATTATTATTACATTATCTCTACTGTCACGAAAGTACTTTTCTTATTTATTCATAGTATACAAAACAATTAAGAGATTTTATTAGTAAGTGAACTTACAAGAGGACAGCATTCTCCTACAATTGTACTTTGTATGTCATTGGAATTGAATTTATTCAGGTATCCTACCAATTGAAAGTTAAAAAATAAAATCCTGTTCATTTATATAACTCAAAGGACTTCCGATATCTTTTTCCTAAAATTTCAAGTATTTTTATTGGGTCTTGATACATATCTTTGATATTTTAGTATTCAGAGCATAAGAGCTAGTTAGGAAGTAGAGTTGACTGAAGTTATCACTTGAAAAAATTTTATCTTTCATGTTAAGAACAAACAAACAAAAAAGGCTAAGGTTTCATGTATTGAACCTTTTCTTCCCCCCCGAGGGATATTTACTAGACTGCGTATACTCACCAGAGAGACAGAGAGACAAAAAGTGAAAAATCACCTCCTAGGAGGGATGGCCATATCACAATCCCTTCTCCATTCTCCTCTTGGGATTTTGGACACTCATGCACATGCATCTGGCATATGTTTCAAGCCACCAGGTTCAGGACTCGAACATGATCGACCACATGGGAATCCAGCACCATAACCACTATAATACCTGCTGGCCCCTTTAGTATCAAATCTTAAGAGTGAGGAGGACCATGGTAGACAAACTAGCATAAGGAAGTTACATTCCTATTCTTAAATACCTAATATCTGACAAGTTCAAAATGCTTTCACAAATATATTTCAAGAGATCTGTTATATTTCTAGCATTACTGTGTTTTCTGCTTGAGTAATTCTAATGATCAAGAACTAATTGCTTTGAGAGGAGGGAAATGAAGAAATCAATATGTGAAATTTGCCTATCAGGTCAAAGAATAAAGAAATCTTTCAGAGATTTTTTAAATTAATTTTATGTAATTAATTGTACTCCTCTCTGTTAGTGCTGGTTTTCTTGGAATTTATTCAATTGGGCATTATAGTCCAGAACAGTTTTCTAACCCATGGAATAAAATTGTTCATAAAACTCTCAGGATCTTATAAGCATTCAGTAATTGCTGTTTTAATGCTGTCTTTACTTAGTATGCAAACAATTGGACAACATAATGGATGACACAAAAACTAGAAAATATAAAAGCAAATGAAAGAGGTAGTTTTTAAAGGATTGTCTGCCAACAATAAATGTTCTTACATTTACATTTATTTTTCTTAAAACATAAAATAAATAAGATGTACTGGTACAAATCAAATCAGGTATGTTCTACTTATTGAGTGGCTTATTTTTAAGGGAACTAAAATATCTTCTCACTTGTCATTCTACAATTTCACAATTTTTTTTGAAATTTAAAAGAGAATATAGATAACTTATATTGCATGTATCCTTACTTAAACACTGTGTGTGTGTGTGTGTGTGTGTGTGTGTGTGTGTGTGTGTGCGTGTGTGTCCAGAAATGGATTCTCTAGGTGGATGAAGATGAATATGACCCAGTGTGAGATGCTGTTGTGGTGAAAGGGATTGTTGAGGAAAGTGAAGGACTTCAGACAACAGAGGAAAAGAGTCCGAAAGAGTCAAGGATGAAGAAAGGTAAATTCTCAAAGCAAATCTTTGAATCTCTATTTCTACCACTTCCACAATGTCACCATTTCCTCATTTCCAATACAATTCATGAAAACGGCTTAAGATTCTGTGTGACATCATGAATCTGGATATTCCTTGAAAATACAGAATAAAGGGCCCAGAGAGTAGGTGACACAGTGGCAAAATGTGACTGCTTTGTGAGGCTGACCTACACAGGAGGATTCCAGATTCATATTCGGATACTTCCAGAGTATGCCAGGCAAGTACATGACCATAATCTTGGACTGGCTAAGACTAGAGGTAGTTTGAGGCATATAGACTCTGTTACGGTGCTGTCTCTCTCCTTCTTGATCATACCAGAAGTAAATGGATAACTTTTTAAAAAATGGAAGGAAGGAATAAAATACAGTATAATAGAATATTGCTAAAATATTTTTGGCATATGCCATTACTCCTAATGTTTGCCCACATTTTACTAATAGATTTTATGTGGCACAAGATCCTAGAACACAAGGAAGTTGGAACAACTTTCTCTTTCTTCATAATCACTGGCAATAATATAAATAGTAGTTGTTACTTAATACTATTCAATAATCTTCATTTTATTTACAACAAACATCACTACTCATAACACTTGGGAAGAGAAGTCATTTCATTCTTTCTTTGAAGATAAAGTAATTCTGTGTCAAAGAAACAAACCATTAGCCAATAATCAATAAAACAATTCAAATTGGTGGTTTTCTGAGTCTGAAGTACATGCATTTTTTCATTACACCTGATTATAGTTAATGCTTTTAGAATTCTCTAAGAAGAGATGTGTTTGTTTCAAGGATAGATAGATTGAAAATACACATGAAGTTTTATTTTTAATTATCTGGCTTTCTCCATATTTAGAAAAAAAAATGAAATGGCTTGAAACAAAAAGTAATAAGTTAGAGAACATCTAATCATTATGTGAAGGAGAAGGATACCAAAAGTCAGTCCCTCTGCAGAAACAGAAATATCAGGAGAGAGACTAAGAAAAAAAAAAGTTAAAAATAAAAAAGGAAAATCTACAAGAGCCAGAAATGGAAACCCAAAATCAGAGTCACCAGTGAGAATTGTGGCTAACCAGCTCACAGAGATCTCAGAGCTACATATATGCCTGAGAGAGGCAATGTAGTCACAGACATATGACAATGCAAAATTTGGAGTCAGTCTTAGAACCCAGGGGAAGTTTACCTGTCCTTAAAATAAGGACTAGAAGATTTCTGCCAACTAGACCAAAAACAAACAAACAAACAAAAAACAAACAAACAAGATGCTGGTAGAGAATTTTCCACAAATAAAATATAGACATAATTTCTCAAATAGAAAGAATTTGGTTCTTATTGAACATATGTAATACAATATACATATTGTAGGAAAACTGAAGAACATTAAAAATAATAAAATAAAATACTGAAAGAGGCTACCCAGAGAAGTCAGATTACCACAAAGAAATACCAAAAACTAGGACTAAAGCAATGCTCAGAAGAAAATTTGTGGAATTATATCTCTCATTACAAAACAAAATTGACTGAAAAAAAAAAATGGGACCAACAGCTGGCGTAATGGCTGTCTTGCTGGACTCCCATGTAGTCAACCGCAGTTCAAGTCCCGGATCTGGTGGCTTAAACTCACAACAGATGCATGTGCATGCGTGCCCAAGATCTCGAGAAGAGAATGGAAGAGAAGGAATTGCAGTGTGGCCATCCCCCTGGGGGGGGGGTGATTTCTTACTTTCTGTCTCTCTGTCTCTGTCGTTCTGGCTAGCACACGCACCTTATAGCAGCAAAAAACTTCTCAAAAAAAAAAAAAGAAGAAGAAAATAAAAAACAAAAGGTAGCCAATAAACAATCTTTTAAAAGAAATTATAAGAAAAAAAAATACACACGCAAAAAAAAAAAAAAAAAAACAGAGAGAGAGAGAAAGAGAGTAGACAAAATTCTGGCTAGTCTGTCAGAGAAAGAAAAAAGAGAAAAATAGAGAGTGAAAAAAAAAAAAGCCACAAAAAACACATTACAGGTCCAGCCACAGTGATTCACATAGATACTTCTGCTCAGCAGACTGAGGCCACATGGAGGTATGGGTTTGATGCCGAGCCTATCCTAAAGGATGGATATGGTGGCATACACTATTGTCTAGTGCCAGCTACTCAGGTGACTGAAGCAGTAGGATCAAAAGTTCATGGCCAGAGATACTGGTCTATAGTTTTCCTTCCTTGTCCTGTCCTTATCTGTTTTAAGGATAAGGGTGATGGAGGCTTCATAGAATGAATTATGGAGTGATTCATCTTTTTGGATCTTTAGAAGTAATTTGAGCAGAATGGGGGTTAACTCTTCTTTAAAAGTTTTGTATAATTCAGAGGTGAAGCCATCAGGGCCAGGGCTTTTCTTTGTTGGGAGGTTATTTATTACTGATTCAATCTCCTGGCTTCTTATGGGCCTATTCAGGCTTTCTATATCCCCCTGGCTCAATCTTAGTAGATTATATGTGCCCAGGAATTTGTCTATGTCATCCAGATTGTCTTGTTTCTTGGCATATAGTTGTTCATAGTATCTTCTAATGATCTTTTGTATTTTTACTATGTCTGTTGTTATATTGCCTGCTTCATTGCAGATTTGATTTACTTGGTTCCTTTTTCTCTTCTTCTTAATAAATCTCAATAATGGTGTATCAATTTTGTTCTTTTCAAAGAACCAGCTTTCGCTTTAATTTATTTTCTGTATAGTTTATTTTCTATTTCATTTATTTCTGCTCATATCTTTATTATTTCCTTTCTCCTGGAGTTTTTTGAATTTTTTTGCTGATGCTTTTCTAATTCTCTGAGGCACAATATATAGACACATAAATTCTCAATAAGATACATGCAAATCGTATGCAACAACTTATAAAAAAGATTATATATCATGGGACCAGCAGTTAGCGTAATGTCTATGTTGCTGAACTCCCATGTAGCTGACTGTGGTTCGAGTCCCAAACACAGTAGCTTAAACTCATGCCGGGCACATGTGCATGCATGCCCAAGATCCCAAGAGGAGAATGGAGGAGAAGGGATTACAGCATGGCTATCCCCCCTGGGGGGTGATTTCTCACTTTCTGTCTCTCTGTCTTCCTGGCAAGCGCATGTGCCCTATAGCAAAAACCTCTCCAAAAAAAGAAAAAAATTATATATCATGATCAGGTAGGCTTTATTCTGGAATGCAAGGTTGGTTCAACATATGCAAAACCATAAATGTAATACACCGTATTAACAGAAAGAAAGATAAAAACCAAATGATCATATCAATTGATGCAGAAAAAGCATTTGATAAGATACAACATCCCTTCATGATCAAGACTCTCAGCAATATGGGCATAGAAGGGTCATTTCTCAACACAATAAAAGCTATCTATGAGAAATTCATAGTGGCCATCATCCTGATGAGAAAATCTGAAAGTTTTTCCACTAAAAATTGGTACAAGACAAGGATGCCTACTTTATCCACTCCTTTTCAGTATAGTACTGGAAGTCTTTACCAATGCAATCAGAAAAGAGAATAAAATAAAAGGCATTCTGATAGGAAAAGAAGAGGTGAAACTCTCTCTATTTGCAGATGGCATGATTATATACATAGAAGACCTGATGGTATCCATGAAAAAAATTCCTGGAAGTAATACCTGAATATACTAAAGTTGCGGTATACAAAATCAACATAGAGAAATCTATAGCATATCTATATACAAATAGCAGGCAGACTGAGATAGAACTGAAAAAAGTAATTCCATTTACCATAGCCACAAAAAGTATAAGATATCTAGAAGTAAATCTTTTTTTATTTCATTTTCTTTTATACATTCAATCACATTATTATTTGTCTTACAAAATAGATATTTCAACAGGTGAACTTTCTCCCTAGTACAGTTGATAAAACTACAAAATATCTTCAACAGATAATACCACATTTCTTTGTGCCATTAATGCCTTGCCTCCCCATTTTTCTTCTAAATGTTCTTCCTCAGACCCTCTTCTTCTACACACACTATGTCTGGTATTTACATCTATATACTGTATTTCTAAATCCTTTAGTCAATTAGTTTTAGTCATAGAGTGCAGACGCTCAGTATATATTAAGTGGGGACATACAATGCATCTCCTTCATACCTGGCTTGCTTTACTCAGCAGTAAATTTTCCATATTCATCCACTTCCTGTCTAAAGCCAGGGTTTTGTTGTTTTTTTATGGCTGAATAGTATTCCATTGAGTATATGCGCCACAGTTTTTGAATCCATTCATCTATTCGTGGGCATTTGGGTTGGTTCCCTATCTTAGCAATTATAGATAATACCACAATAAACATCAATGTGCAAGCACTTTTCTGATTAAGAATTTTTCTGTCCTTTGGGTAGATACCAAGGAATGGGATTGCTGGATCCTATGGTAGTTCTATTTGTAGATTTTTGAGGAATCTCCAAGTTGTTCTCCACAGTGGCTGGGTCAATTTACATTCCCACCAGCAGTGTAAGAGAGTTCTCCTTTCACAGCACCCCCACCAGCACTTATCATTTTCTGTTTTTTTAATCTTAGTCATTCTGATGAGTTAGGTGATATCTCATTGTTGTTTTGATCTGCATTTCCCTTACAATAAGGGATGTTGAGCATTTTTTTGTATGCCTTTTAGCTATTCGTATGTCATCTTTAAAGAGTGGTTTTTTGGGGGACCAGCAGTTAGCGTAATGGCTATGTCGCTGGACTCCCATGTAGTCGACCACGGTCTGCGTCCCAGACCTGGTGGCTTAAAACTCATACCGGGCGCGTGTGCGTGCATGCCCAAGATCCTGAGAGGAGAACAGAGGAGAAGGGATTGTGGCGTGGCCATCCCCCGGGGGGTGATTTCTCTCTTTCTGTCTCTCTGTGTCTCTCTGACTGGCTGG
>NW_006205542.1:4602493-4616767 GCF_000334495.1 Tupaia belangeri chinensis
AACTAAGGAACTCAAAGACCTTTACAAAAAAAAAAACCTACAAAAATCTTAAAAAAAAAAGATATTGAAAAAATACACGAATAAGTAAAAGAACATTCCATGTTCCTGGATTGGAAGAATTAATGTAATCAAAATGCAATTCTACTGAAATTAATCTACATATTTAATAGAATCCCTATCAAAATACCAGAGACATTCTTCACAGATCTAGGAAGATAATCATAGAATTTGTCTGGAACCATAAAAGATTTCATATTGCCAAAGTGATTCTATGCAAAAAGAGTGGAGTGGGCAGCATCTCACTCCCAGACCCAAAAATATACTACAAAGCTGTGGTAATCCAAAAGCATGGTACTGGCATAGAAACAGACAGGTAGATCAATGGAACATCATAGAGTCCCCAGAAATAAATTCCCAAACATACAGTCAACTGATTTTTGACAAAGGGTACTAGTTGATCCAGTGGGAAAAGAAAAACCTCTTCAGCAAATGATGCTGGAAAAACTGGATACCCACTTGCAGAAAGATGAATCTGAGCCACTACTTTTCACCAGTGATGTAAATCAACTCAAAGTAGGTCAAAGATCTAAACTTAAGATCTGAAACTATAAAACTGTTCCTGTAAAACACTGGGGAAACTCTGGGAGACATTGGGGTAGGCAAAGACTTCTTAAATAAGACCCCCAAAGCACAGTCAATAATCCCCAAAATAGACAAGTGGGATTATATCAGAGTAAGAAGTTTTTGCATAGCAGAAGTCACAGCAATTAATGTGAATAGACAGCTCTCAGAATGGGAAAATATTCTTGTAAACTATGCATCAGATAAGGGACTGATAACCAGAATTCACAAGGAACTCAAGCAGCTATCCCAAAAAAGATGATCAACCCTATTAAAAGATGGGAGAATCAGTTGAAAAAAAAACATTCTCTAAGGATGACATGTGAATAACAAAAAGACATGAAAAATGCTCCATATCCTTCATTGTAAGGGAAGTGCAGAGATACCACCTAACCCCAGTCAGAATGACTAAGATAAAAAAAAATTAAAAAAAAAAAAAAAAAAGAAAAGCGGGGGTGGGGGTGGTGGGTGTTGTGAAAGGGGAACTCTTTTACACTGCTGGTGAGAATGTAAATTGGCCCAGTCACTGTGGAGAACAATTTGGAAATTCCTCAAAAATCTACAAATAGAACTACCATATGATCCAGCAATCCTACTGCTTGGTATCTACCCAAAGGACAGAACAATTCTTAATCAGGAAAGTGCTTGCACATTGATGTTTATTACAGCATTATTCACAATTGCTAAGACAGGGAACCAACCCAAATGCCCATGAATAGATGAATGGTTTGAAAAACTGTGGCCCATATACTCTATGCAATACTACTCAGTCATAAAAAAAAAAAAAAAAGACCCTGGGTTTTGACAGGCAATGGATGAATATGGAAGATTTACTGCTGAGTAAACCAAGCCAGGCTATGAAGGACAGACTGAATAGGAGGATCAGAAGTCTCAGGCTATCCTGTGCATAATGAAACTCTATCTATTAAATAGGTTAAGGAGGAAGGAGAATAAGGACTGTTGGCGTCCGCCCCAGAGCTTGGGTCTGGCTGAATCATGATCAGGGGGCTACTGGTGAGGAAGAGAAAGAGGACGAGAAAGAGAAAGCTCTCCATCTTGCCAGGACCTGGGAACTGGAAAGAATGAGACAGAGGGATAGAGTGGAAATGGATACAGGCAGCCTGAGCCTAGGTAGCCCAAGCAACTTGTGCCGCTCAGATGAACTGGACGTCTTTATTTATAGTACAAGGAGACATTACACATGTATGTTTCATGACACTTCATGGATTGGTTGCCAGGTTACAGACAATGAGAAGCAGTTAACAAATCTATAAGAGATTAGTCATACCAGGGCCAGGTGTATCCCTTGGTGATAATTCCATCAAGAGAAAATCTCATCTTTTCTAATACAGAGAACTAGTTGTTAGGTGTGGGGAAGGAGCTAAAGAACTTCTCCATAAGGAGTGCACTACCACACCCAGAGAAGTCTAAAGAACCTTTCAGATGCAGAGCAGGGATTGGACTTTACTAATTGGGGTCAAGATGTGTCTTGAAGTTCATCAGATGTGTCTGTTGGAACGCCCCTAGAAATTTCCACCCTTGCTCTGTCTGCAGCCAAGGTCAGAGAAAGACAAGTTACAAGGTTCTGCCAAACCCCAAAAGAGCAGGTGGTGTTTGCTCAGAGCATGTTCCCACACCTCAGATTCTCTGTCTTAAATGTGTCCCCACAAAGGACAAGGAGGAAAATCTCATAGCAAATGTTACTCCTAGTTATAAAACATAATAAACAATTCCAAAACATCTAGGAAAAGTCAAATTGTTTACTGTCACCTATTTTACAATATTCAACCATGTAAAAAGGGTCCTAACTTTTGAAGACTGAAAAAATAACAGTATGACATTGGGAAGGAAAAAACAACATATCCTCATTTGCCGATAATTCCATTACCTATTTTGAAAATGCAACAAATGAAAACTTATATCTAGTATAATGGCTAGAAACAGAACACAATTCAAGATTTTCTAAAACTTGGACAGTAACTTACTAGAAAATTGAATAAAGAAATCAAACAATTATAAGAAATATGTGGAACAAAGTATAAAATTTAAATGAAGTCATTTAAAATAGGCATGGGTAAATGCAAAGACATTTTATGTTCTTTGACAGAATTAACATTGGGAAAACATAGATTCTTCTCAAATTATACAACTATATGTAAAAATATTTCATCAAGTTATAATAAATTTTAAAATATGGTCTCAGTATCAAAAATCTTTAAAAGAAAATAATAAAGATTGATGCAACATAACAGAATCTAAGAACAAATCTGTATTATGAGTAATCAGACTTTCTGGAAGCAAATGTTTTGCTCAAGAATCCCTGGGCATTAAGGTTTAAACAGTGATACAGCAGTAAAACGCTATGCTCTGTGAGTCAGACCCAAATTGGAAGGTTGCCAGTTTACATTCAGGGACTTCCATGAATACACCGGGCAAATATGTGCCTATAACCCAGGCAGGCAGATGTTGAAGGTAGATCAAAGCCATGGCCAAGATCTAGCTGGCAGAAAAAGATAAATGCAACCAAGAGTTTCTATTTTGAAAAGATAAAGAAAATTAACAGACCTTTCGCTGCATTAAAGAAATAAATGAAAAAAGACTCAAATAAATAAAATCAGAAGTGAAAAAGAATTTATTACAACCAATGTCACCAAAATACAAAAGATCATAAGGACTACTATGAATAGTCATATACCAACAAAACAGATAACCTAGAGTAAATGGACAAGTTCTTAGAAACATACAACTTATCAAAACTGAATCATTAAGAAATTAAAGGTCTGGACCAGCAGTTAGTATAATGGCTATGTCGCTGGACTCCCATGTACTTGACAGCAATTCGAGTCCCAGACCTGGCAGCTCAAACTCACGCTGGGCACATGTGCGTGCATGCCCAAGAACCCAAGAGGAGAATGGAGGAGAAGGGATTGCGGCATGGCCATCCACCCAAGCGAGGGTGATTTCTCACTTTCTGTCTCTCTGTCTCTCTCTTTCTGGCAAGCACATGCGCCCTATCGCAAAAACTTCTCAAAAACAAAAAAAATGAAGAAGAAATTAAAAATGAAAAGTCTGGTCAGACCTATATCTAGCAGAGATTAAATCAGTAATCAAAACCCTTACAACAAAGAAAAATACAGAACCACGTGGATTCGTGGGTGAGTTCTAACAAACGTTTAAGGAAGAATGGGTGTAAATCCTTTTCAAAGTCTACAAAAAAATTAAAGAAGAGGAAACACTGAGACCAGCAGTTAGCATAATGGCTATGTCGCTGGACTCGAATGTAGTCCATCGCAGTTCGCGTTCTGGACCGGGTGGCTTAAAATTCAGGCCAGGCACGTGTGCGTGCGTGCCCAAGATCCTGAGAGGAGAATGGAGGAGAGGGGATCGTAGCATGGTCATCCCCTCTGGGGGATGATTTCTCGCTTTCTGTCTCTCTGTCTCTCTCTGTCTGGCAAGCACACGCGCCCTATAGTGAAAACCTCTCCAAAAAAAAAGAAGAGGAAATATTTTTAAACTCATTGACGAGTCTGTTACCCTGATACCAGACAAAGACACCATAAGAAAAGGAAACTTCAGGCAAATATTTCTAATGAATATAGACAAATATTGGTTCTGGCAATAATTGCATAGATATGATACTAAAAACACAGGGGAAAAAAAAGCAAAAAATAGACAAGTGAGACTGCATCAAATTAAAAAGCTTCTGTGTGGTGTAAGAAGCAATTAACGAAGTGAATATACAGAATGGGGAAAAAAATGTGCAAACCATGTATTAGATAAAGAGTTAATTTCCAAAATTTGCACAGAACTCAATAGCCGAAAAAAGTAATAATCTGATTTTAAAATGGGATACAGGCTTGAACACATGCTGCTCTAAAGTAGACATACAAATGGCCAACAAATATATTTTTTAAAGGCTTGATTTCACTAATAAGGTAAATACAAAGAAAAAGCACAATGAGCTATCACCTCACAACTATAAGAATGACTATTATCAAAATAAATAAACACAAAAGACAGCAAGTATTGTTGAAAATAATAGAGAAATCAAAACCTTTATACACTATTGCTGTGATGCGAAATAGTGTAACGATGATGAAAACAGACGGAGATACCTCAGAAAGTTAAAACTACTATATGAAGGGCCAACAGGTGGCATGATAGTTAGTTAAGGTGCTGGACTCCCACATGACTGACTGTGGTTCAAGTCTTGAACCTAGTAGCTTGCTTCTCTCTCTCTCTCTCTCTCCCCCATAGCAAATTAAAATAGTCATAATAATAATAAATACTTTTTTTTAAACTAACATATGATTCAGCAATCCTACTTCTAGATATTTATCCAAATAAACTGAAATTAGGATTCCAAAGAGATATTTTAACATTCAGTGTTCATTATGGACAATAACCAAGATGTGGAAATGACCTAAAGTTCCATGAATAGGCGAATGAGTAAAGAAAATGCAATATATACATATAATAGAATAGTACTCAGCCTTCAAAAAGAAGGAAATCCTGTAATATGCGACAACATGAATGAACCTAAGAATATTATGCCAAGTGACTTTGTCAGAGAAGGACAAATACCGCATAATTCCATTACCTGAGTTCTCTGTCTAAAATAAATTCATAGACTTGAGAGTAAACTGGTAAGAGACACATGAAGTCTCAATTACACAAGGTGACTTAGTTTTAAAAGTCTGCTTTACAATTTGTCCTTACATTTAGCTATACCGTATTTCACACTTCAAATTTTTTTGAGAAGTACAGTCACTTGTCAAGTATTCTTACCAGAATAAAAAAGCATTAAAAAGTAATAACAATAATGATAATCATAACAACAGTTTAGAGTCCCACTCTGACATTCTATGATTATATGATCCTGGTTATTATATTACTATATATCAGTTTATATTAATTTCTGCATGACTTTAAGCATGTTTTGTGTATTTCATAGAAATTTCTGACTTTCTGATTAAAAAATTAAGCTGACTTTCTTCCCGTGTGCATTCAGTTTCCTGATGTTTATTAACCTGACAATAAAGGAGAATGAGAATTTCCAAAGTAAAGTTTCTATAATTGACATACTAAATAACTCAAAAACTAAAACAGATATTTCCTCCACTTTAGTAGACAAAACTATCCAACATATAATAAACAAACCATCTAACAGATATTCTTACTGGCAAAATAACTAACAAGAACTTAAGGAAGGTTTATATTTTGTTGATAAGTTTGAAGAAAAATCTGTGAGTAAAAAAGGAAATGAAAATACCCAAATGAGTAAAACATGTAAGTAAATATGGTGAGTCAGAATAAAGTAAATATCATGTCAAAAAAATAGAGTACACAATGTTCTAAGTAAAAAGAAGCAAAACTCTTCATGGGGAAAACTAAGAAAAAGGTACATTATCAAAGAATCTGTATTTCACAGTTTTAAAAATGTGTGATGAACTAATTCTGCCATAGAATAACTATAAAGTAGATTGTTAATATTCTGCTAAAAATTAAAGAGGAGATTTTGGTTTAAGATTTGGTCTCCATCAATCAAATCTCACTTTCTATTGAATTACTCAAAGCTCATGTTCAATTGAGGAATCATAAAAATTAGGATAACACATATCCTTTTAAAAAATACATTTAAATTCCCAGTTTTCTCTAAACAAACAAAACTACATTCAAAAATTAAATATGACACATAAAACTCTTATTCCATTAAAACTTTCTTAAAATGCCACTTCTTAGTGCATGGCACCATGTTAAACAGTGAGTCCCATCAACACGCTCAGTGTGAAGCAAGCACTCAAATAAACCATCAAAGACCAGAACCAAAAGGAATCATATGCAAACTTAGTCCAAAACTCTCATTAGAGAGTTGAGGAAACTGGAGCCAGATGGTTTGAAGTGCCAGGTTACACAATTATCAAGTGGAGAGGTCTGAACTTGAACCCACATATCAACTTCTGGCCCAATGCTCTTTTCCATACTGACCTGAGTTGTGGTTCTGTGAAAAAGGTTCCAGACTACAAATCATAAATGGTTGCCAACTTTACTTTGATTACGAATGAACACCTTGATTCCAGAGCAAAGGTCAACACAGCAGTATCCATAAATATGCAAGCTGTATTAGTTTTCTATTGCTACTCTAAGTTAATAAGTTAAAATAGCACAACTACACTGTCTTAGAATTCTGCGTGTTCAAAGTTTCAACACTGATCTCACCCACTGAAAATCAAGGTATTACAGTACTGCATTACTTTCTGAAGCTCTAGAAGAGAATTTCTTCCCCTGCCTTTTTCAGGTCCTAGAGATTGCCTATGTTCCTTGACTCATGGCCTCCTTCCTCCATTTTCAATGCCCTCACATTACATTCCTCTGACAATTTTTCATAGTCATACATTTGTCTTATTTTGACTAGAGCTTAGAAAGGTGGTTCTCTACTTTTACGGATTCCTGGGATTAGATTGGGCCCATCTGAATCATTCAGTATAATCTCTCCTATCTCAATTTCTATACCCTTAATTACATATTCAAAATTCCTTTTCTAATATAAGGGACTTATTACAGCTCCCAAGGAATAGGGTATACATATCTTTATTCTGCCTACCACATAGGCCCTTGGCACAATTATGTAGACAGAGGTGGGATTTTGCTCTAGCCTTCATTATTTCCTGTTCTTCCATCTCCATGCTTTCTTCTCTGTGTTTCTCCAGTTACCCATACCTAGAATTCTGATAATTATTTTGACAAAATTTGGTTGGAAGTAAGAAAAGAAAGAAGAAAGGAAAAGAGAAGAAGATAGAGAAGAGGGGAAAACTTGCTAATACTACATTTCCCCAGAGATTTTCAATTTTCAATTAGAAGTCATCAGACTCTAGCATCTAGAGGCCAGTGTTTAACAACCACTGGTAGCATTTCAGGTATAAAATCTGTGAAATTCTTTATTTTGTTAAAGTTGAATAATATATCACACTGGGTATATTACTATGTTTTATTTATATGGACATTTATTTGATTTATACATACATATATTTCAAAACATTATGTTGTAGATTGCTGCATTGTAAATAAAGTGTGATTAGAGGAGCAGAAAAGGCATCTAAGGATGAAAAGGAACAGTTAAAGGAAAAGTTTTTAAAAATCCCTGGAATATCATTTGGATCATGAAATAAAGAAAAATGAGAATTATAAAAAGACATAACTGGATTTAAGAAACTCTTAGAAATGGCAAGAAAGAAGTTAAATGAATATGAAAATGGAAAAATTGGTTTCCAAGACTTAAAAGCCAGTCAATTTGAAATGGATATTCAAGTTAATAGTCGGAAACATAAGAATGATAATCCTACAGCAAAACTGGAAACTGCATCTTCAAAATATGTACATCTAGATGAAAACAGTTGAATTCTTCAGCAGGAGTATAAAAACTATACAGAAGAAATGTGTAAAACTAAAGAAGAATAAACCAAAGTTGGAGCAAGAAGTAGTAAACCTCAAAAGTCATATGAAATGAATATTGTAGAACATTTTCAGGTAGAATAGTATAAATGGGAGACTGAAGGAAGAGCAAGACAGGATAATAGTAGAAAAATTACAAGAAGTCAGTCTATTTTTACAGGCACAAGCAGCAGCCCAGAAAACTTAGAGCAGTTGAGAGAGAGTAATTATGCTTCAATATGTTAGAACTCAAGAGAACTGGAATTGGATCTCTTCAAAATAAGACCTTCTTAAAAAAATTCTAATAAAACATAATTAGAAAAATATAAGCAACTATATAAAAAAGAATCACAAATTAGAAGAAAAGCAGGTAAACTGAACAAATGCAGCAAGAGTTGGAATGAAACTGAACTAGATAATTAAGAGAACCTACTACAGAATTTGCATCTGTATCCTGTAGAGCTTCTCCTAGAAGATCTTCTAATGAGTCAAATAGAACTCAAAATCTACTTTTGAGAGTATCAGAAGAATATGTACATATCTTAAAGAAAAAGCATATGATCTGAAAGTAAAATTTTATTGACTAAACTATTTACATAACTTTTCATTTTTTCTCAGTAAATATATAACATGTAAAAATCTTTATTAAAGTTTTTTAATTAAAAAGTCATGTTGTATACCACAAATACATACAATTTTCATTTGTCAACTTAAAAAATTATACGGTAAAGAGTTAGAGATGGTTTTGATGGGTGGAGGTAAAGGATATAAGTCCCTGCTCAATACGTACTGAATGTCTGCACTCTATGGCAGAAATTGAAAGGCTGGAAGGTATGAAAGCATGGAGAACAACTGTTGGGTACTAGAGACAGCATGGGAAGAGGGTGAAAAATGGGGTTGGGAGGAACCAAAGGGAAAAAGAAAGAAGCAAAATATTTTAAAAAGACACAAAAATGGAAAATTATCTGTTGAGGAGAACTATATGGTAATGTCTTTGAACCAACATACAGTGTACTCAGAATGGGAAAATTCATTGGATGTATTGTAATGATACACAGTGATTGAATGTAAAATAAATAAGTAATAGAAAGAAAGAAAGAAAACCCTACAGAATTCATAATCTTATTCTATTATCATCAGGTCATTCTAGCGAGGGATGATCCAAGTCTAAATTTCCCTTTCAGCTTTTTGACTGGGAAGAAAAGATTTTAACATATATTAGCCATTGAAGTTAGAATGGAAATTTCCAAATCTCAGAAAAGAAACTCTCCTAATGGGTAGTTGAAGCACATAAGAAATTCCATTTCGTTTTGCAACCTGTCACTTCTCTGGCATGAGCAAATACTAAGGGAGAAAGGACACTCTAGCTCTGTCAGGTAACTGTCATTCATACTCCATGTTCAGAATTGACTGAGATCATTAGATCTTCAATGTAGTAGCTCCTACTGCTGTGCTTCCATTTCTTCCTTACCATGTTTTCCACTCTACTCTCCAAAACTTATATTGTTTGGAGTTTTGTACATTCAAGTAAGTATTGTACATTCAACCAAAACAAGCAGTTAAAAATTGACAAATTAGTAGGTTTAAAAAATGCTAAAAACTCAAGAAGAATTCACAGATGATACAAATCTATCCTCTCCTTGCTCTGTCATTTTGCAGATAAACAAACATTGACCCAGGAATTTAAAGTTCTTTCTGAGGCCACTCTGCTGGTGAAGGTACCAGAGCTTGAATCCTGGTCCTATATAAAGGTTCTATATAAAGCATTACGATTTAGCTATCCTTCCCTCCAATTCTTTCAGATTTTATAATAGTATCTTTTTATTTATTTCAGTTGAGACCCTTCTGGCTGCCAGAAACAGATCTGAGAGAGAGCATACACTGCCAGACATCCTGGGGGGTAGGGAACCTGGGGTGTAGACCTGAAAGCCCTCACACACCCTTCACTAAGCTAATTATCCATCACCTTTGATTCTCTTCAATGTGTCTTTACATCTGCTTCCTTCTCTGACCCATAGTCTAGTCAACTGTGTGGTTCAATAAGGGCAACAGCTCCAATACTCTACTGTGTGCTCCTCGACCTCAATGTTCTGCTTACTTCAAGTTTTCACAAAATGAGAAAAGATAGATCCTTTTATATACAGTCTTTTTTGAAGATTAATTTTTGTGTTTGCCCAAGGTTACATTTGAATAAAGAAACACTGGACAAAGTTGATATATATAGCCTACTAGAACCAGTTTCTGGATCCGAGACTGGGAACCAGTTATTGATTTGGTTCTCAGGGCCAGACAGAGACATGAAGGTGCCCTGAAAAGGCTAAACATTGAACACCCTTTAAAACAATAATAAGTAAATCTCTTTGCAACTTTGTTTAGTCAGATAATCAGATTTTTCTACTAATAAAATTGTATGTTCCCTCGTGTTTTAAATAATGGATTTGTTATATACATTTGCTTCATGTGCTTCTGAGCCAGTCAGAATCTCAGGAGGTATATGAAAGGATTTAACTTTAGATAGTAAAACAAGGCAGTCATCTGGGAAATAATCTTATATGTATATTATTTGGTTTTCGAAATAGCAGATGATTATGCCTGAGAACTTCAGAAAAGGAAAACTCTCCTGTCTCTTGGTAAAATGGCTTGGATTTGTTCCATAAAGTTTGGATAAATTCCTAACAAAGATAAATAGCCATTGGTGAAAAGGGTTTCTTTTCTACTAGGGGCATTGTCTCTGTCTGCTGGATCAGGAGCTCTGATATTTCCTCAACTATGTAACGTCACAATGGAAACCTGAGTTAACTGGTACCAGGTGTCTGATTTAGAGTGATATTTTAGCACCTCTTAATTTGAATCTTGTTCAGATTGTTGATGACTTGAACTTTTGAAATCTGAATGTTCTGGCTAGAATTAGACCCAAATACTTTCTTAAATATTACTACAATAGCTCGGGCTGATCCCATGACAAATAGTTAAGGGCTGTACATAGAAAGGCAAATCCCACATTGCCAGTTAAGGTTCAAATGGTGGTCCATGCCACACATGTGCACATGTGCCTGTGCTCAGGATCCTGAAAGCGAGGAGGAAAAGAAGAAAGGAGATTGTGGCATGACCAGGTCCCAATGGGAAGAACTCTCTCTCTGTCACTCTCGTGCACAAATATACATCCCCTCTGGTGTGCGTGTGTGTGTGTGTGTTGTATCAGGATATATATATTTATTGGTATATATATATATTGTATATCCTGATAAATATATATTATATATATATAAATAATACAAAGATAATATAAATAACACAAAGATAAGAAATGCTTTTCATAATGGCACTTGTCTATAAAAAAAGAGGCTTGGTATTCCAATACAAGGATATCATTAATTTGAAAAAGACAAAATAACTACTCCATTTCAAGAAAATGGAAAGAAATGTCTTGAACTAGTTTACGCTTTGCACAAATCTGAAAACAATCCCTTAAGGATTCCAGACAATAGTAGAACTTTAAGTTCTCAGTCTCATAAAACAACTATTTTAATTAAATACAGAGATTCTTCACCAACTTCAGTCCTCAATTATTTAAGACTGTAAGAAAAAGCATTAAAACGGCATTAATAAAGATACTGACAAACTCATGACCATGGAGAGCAGAAAATGAGTTTTCAATGAAAGTGATGGTTACTGTTGCTATTGTAATAAATGAGGTCCTATAACTAGGAAGGTCTGGGCACTTCCCTCATGCTGTTTAAATTAATCCATAAAACTCTACATGTGCAGTTTGTTCCACATATACCCTGAAAAAATGTGACTGCAAAAGACAATGTAAGTCCATATGTCTCTAATAGTAAAGAAAGCTCACTCAGAAGTATTTATAATGGCCTAGAACATGTACAACTTAAGATTCATAACTTGAGAAAAAGAGAAGCATCATGGATGGCTTTCCACAAACCTAAATGCTCACAATCTCTTCATCTTGCACCTGTTGATAAGAAAAGGAAGGCTCAAATCTATGCATGACAATGACTATCAATGGAGAAGTTCCTTTTCTGGTTTGAAGAACTCCTGTAACCTTTGAATATTACAGACACTGTTTTTGGAGAGGTTTTTGCTATAGGGTGTGTGTGCTAGCCAGAAAGACAGAGAGAGACAGAGACAGAAAGTGAGAAATCACCCCCTTGGGGAGATGACCACACCGCAATCCCTTCTCCTCCATTCTCTCTCGAGATCTTGAGCATGCACACACATGCGCCCGGTGTGAGTTTAAGCCACCAGGTTTAAGACTCAAACCGTGGTCGACTACATGGGAGTCCAGTGACAGACATAGCCATTACGCTAACTGCTGGTCCCCAGACACTGTTGTTTTTTATGAATCTCATGAAGAAATGAATACAATTGTAAGTAATAGTTACTTGAAGTAATTGATATCACTTTTGATCTTTAAATTCAAACTTAAAAAAATTACTGTAAGTAGTGTCAGGAAAAAATTCTTTGTTTCCAAGGTAATATTAACTGGTAAATAAATAGAGCATGTTGCTTTGTAATAAGTTTACCCTCAGAATTATTTAAACCTGACAGTAAAATGTCTTCCTAAAGAGGAATTAATGTATTATAGAAGAAACGTACTCTTTTTCCGACAGACACACATCAAAAGTTGGCATTCTACAATCCATAGACAAAACTAGCATTCTAACAAGAATCTGGGATGCAAGCATTTTTCTACATAAATTAATTCTGTTTCTTGTCTATCATTTTGAAAAGGCTTAAAGTATATTTAAGTTATTATATAAGGCCATACAGGCACACTATTTAACAATCTCCAAGACACAGCATCCTGGAAGAGTAATATCAGTCTTTCTTTCCAACATTTTTATTAGCAATAACAAATATATATATATGGATATTTATTTTTTCTTTATACACTTCCAAGTCATAACAATATATGACAATGACTTCATAGGAACTATTTCAATATTTATAATAAAATCTACATGATTAACAGAGAGATGAGCACACTGCATCCTTAAATAGAAAAATTTGCTATCATTAAAATGACAATTTTATATTGAAATGTAAATTTAAGGAAATTTCAGTTAGAATCTCAATGGGGCCTTATTTTGACTAGATTAAAATAACTGTATACATTTTATGATTGAAATGTGTATGAATCAATAAATAGGTAAAATTGCCTTTGATAAGTATTTAACAGAAAAGAGGGAGGTTGAAAGAAAAAGAATAACTGGAAATGATTGCCTACAGATACTAAAACTATAAGCAATTCTAATTAAAACAATGTCTTATGACATGAAAATAGACAAACAGATAAGTATAATTAAGTAGAAAGTTCCAATAAATCTTAATATATGGCAAAAGTGATATTTCAGAGTGTTTGTTTGTTTGTTTGTTTTAAAGAGAGACTTTCCCCATAGGTCATGTGCACTTGCTGGAGAGACAGACAGAGACAGAGGGACAGAAGGCAAGAAAACACTCCCCAGAGGGGATAGCCACACCGCAATCCCTTCTCCTTTATCCTCTCAGGATTTTGGGCATGCATGCACACATGCCTGGCATGAGTTTCAAGCTGCTGAGTCTGGGACTCAAAATGTAGTCAGACAGGTGGGATTCCAGCAACATAACCATTATGCCATCTGCTGGCCCTGCTACTTCAGTTTTTTATGGATAGATTATTCAATGTTTTGACACAATTGCCACATATCTGGGAAAGAATAAAGTTGCATCATTTTTATAAATAAATTTCGGATGGAGTAAAAAACTCATTTTTTAAGTCTATCAATGTCAAAAGAAAACAGAACAATATGGATGAGATGGACAAATTCCTGGACAAATATAATCTACCAAGAATGAGCCAGGAGTATATAGAAAGTCTGAATAGGCCCGTAACAAGCCAGGAGATTGAAGCAGTAATTTAAAAAAAAAGCCCTGGCCTTGATGACTTCAGCTCTGAATTCTACAAAACTTTCAAAGAAGAGTTAACCCCCCCTGATGCTAGAGTTATTTCTAAAGATTCAAAAGGCTGAATCTCTCCCAAACTCATCCTATGAAGTCTCTATCACCCTTATCCTCAAAACAGATAAGGACAGGACAAGGAAGGAAAACTATAGATCGATATCTCTGATGAATACAGACACAAAGATTCTCAACAAGATCCTAGCAAATTGTATCCAACAACTTATAAAAAAGATCATACACCATGATCAGGTAGGCTTTATTCCA
>NW_006205542.1:4616966-4617514 GCF_000334495.1 Tupaia belangeri chinensis
GCGAACATCATCCTGAATGGAGAAAAGCTGAAAGCTTTCCCACTAAACATGGGAACAAGACAAGGATGCCCACATTCTCCACTCCTTTTTAATATAGTACTGGAAGTCCTTGCCAATGCAATCAGAAAAGAGGAAAAAATAAAAGGAGTTTGAATAGGAAAAGGAGAAGTGAAACTCTATTTGCAGATGACATGAGTGTATACACAGAAGACCCAGTGCTCTCCATGGAAAAATTACTAGAAGTAATACATGATTACAGTAAAGTTGCAGGATATAAAATTAATATCCAGAAATTGATAGCATTTCTATATACAAATAACAGGCAGAATGAGATAGAACTGAAAAAAGTTATTCCATTTACCATAGTCACAAAAAGTATAAGATATTTAGGAGTAAATCTAACCAAAGAAGTTAAAGACCTCCACAAAGAAAAATATGAGACGCTAAAAAAAGAAAATGAAAATGACACAAAAAAGCAGAAGGATATCCCATGTTCCTGGATTGGAAGAATTAATATAATCAAAATGGCAAGTCTACCCAAATTAATC
>NW_006205542.1:4618917-4620772 GCF_000334495.1 Tupaia belangeri chinensis
TCTTGTCTGTTTTTTTGCTGTTGGTATTGTTTCCCTCTCTCTGCTTCTTTTTCTGCACACTCCTCGACCCTCTGATTGAACTTCCAAGTTTGGGAAGAAACCGACCATCCACCAGATGACTAGAAATCGCTGCAGGACCACAAGAAATATGGGGAAGCAGGAAAATACCTCTCCCACAAGGGAAAAGGATAGCTCCTCTTTATCCACACACAGTTCAATGGAAATCATGGAAATGTCTGATAAAGAATTCAGAACATTCATAATGGCAAAGCTAACAGAGATGGAAGAGAAGAGAGACAAGGAACTGCTGAAGAGGAAGGAGAAAGGAGTTGAAGAGTTCCAGGAGGTGAGGAAATTCATGCTAGATCTAAAAGAGGAATTTCACACTTTACAAAAGAATCAGATGGAACTGTTAGAGATGAAGGCTATAATACAAGAAGTCAAAATCTCCCTTGAAAGTATTAAAAGCAGACTAGATCATACAGAAAATAGAATCTCTAATGTAGAAGAGAAAATGGTTGGCCTAGAAAAATCCACCGCGAAGACTGAGAAAATGGCCCAAAAATTTGAGAATAATATGCGAGAAGTACTAGATACCATCAAACGTCCAAACATCCGGATAATAGGCATCCCAGAAGGTGAAGAGACTCATAAGGGCATTGATAATCTATTCCATGAAATCTTACAAGAAAATTTTCCAAACCTGGAGAGGCACTCAAAGATTCAGTCCCAAGAAATACAGAGGACCCCAAATAGAATCAACCCAAGAAGATCTTCTCCAAGACACATTATAGCCAGATTGACCAAAACCACAGACAAAGACAAGATACTAAGACTGGCAAGAGAAAAAAGGCAAGTTACCTACAAAGGGTATCCCATCAGACTAACGGCAGACCTCTCATCGGAAACAATGAGAGCGAGGAGAGAATGGGAAAATGTATTCAAAGTATTAAGGGAAAAGCAATTTCAACCGAGAATTCTGTACCCAGCAAGGTTATCGTTCATTTGGGAAGAAAAGACACGAACTTTCCCAGATAAACAAAACCTGAAAGAATTTACCAGCACCAGACCGGATCTCCAAGAAGTTCTTAAGGGAGTGCTATGTCAGTAAAATTAAATGCAGACACACAGAAATAAGAGTTCAGAAACTAAGAAAATGGCAACTTAATTGTAGGGCCAAAAGCTGGAGTTGAGTATTATTTCCCAGATTTCAATCTGGAACATCGAAGCTCAACAGATACAGAAGAAAGATTAAGTACATGAGACTGAACTGATGAAACAGTATTCTATGACTTGACTAAAATATTGCTACTTTTCTTCTAAGCTTTGTTGTCCGGTTTTAAGGATTTTTGTCCTGTCTTCAGCTATCAATAGATTCATGTTCCTACTATTTGAACAGAATACTAACCTGTTTCTAGGCTTTAAGTTTCAAAGAAATATCCTTACCAGTTCAAAACTGCTTTTCTTGAAACCATCGGCTGATCTTGCTATTGAAAGTAGTTAGATTACTTATGATATTGTGTGATCAACGAAATGTTGGGGGAAAAGGAATTGAAGACAACTGTAGACAGCAGAGATAGTGTAATAAGAGAGTGGAATAGGGCAGAGGGCTAGACATGGGGTAAAAAACATATATATGAAAGTAGAAATGGAATATTATGGATGATAATATGCATTATTAAGCCACTATGCAGTATATTCTAGATGGGAAACCACATTTAGAATGTTGTGATGATGCTCAGGGAATGAATGTAAATTAATAAAAAAAAATTTCAGAAGGAAAAAAAAGGCATTAAAAATACCTATTTGATGACTGCAGTTAAGCTATATAGCCCTAGTTAGGTGCTACTTTATA
>NW_006205542.1:4621214-4625231 GCF_000334495.1 Tupaia belangeri chinensis
TATAAAAATACATATATAAAATTTAAAAAGGAAGAAAAAGAAAACAGAAGATATGTATAGATCTTCTTCAGAAAGATAGAAAACACAGAATTCTCAAAAGAGAACATTGTCAAGTGCAACTTCATTAAAAAGTAAAATGTTTCTATGACAAGGTTGCATTTTTTTTATCACCAAGAGAAAATATTGGCAGTCTTTATAACTAATCTTTTTGAATATCTATACACAAACAGCTCCTCAAATTGCCTAAGAGAAAAATGGACAAATGATGAGAGATGATATGTGTAAGAGGAAATGTGAATGGCTAATAAGCATATAAAAGTGTTCAATTTCATTAGTAGATTATAAAACAAAAAGAAAAGAAAAAGGAAATGATAAGATGAGACAACTTTTTACTCTACAAATAGTCAAAAATTGAGAATCAGCAGAGGCTCTAGTATGTTGCTGAGGAGAGAATGAGTTGATATATCTTTATAAAACTATTTAGCATATTTATCAAAATGATAAAATTATGGGAACCAGCAGTTAGCGTAATGGTTATGTCGCTGGACTCCCACGTAGTCGACTGCGGTTCACGTCCTGGACCCGGTGGCTTAAAACTCACGCTGGGCGCGTGTGCATGCGTGCCCAAGATCCCGAGAGGAGAATGGAGGAGAAGGGATTGCGGCGTGACCATCCCCCCTGAGGGGTGATTTCTCGCTTTCTGTCTCTATGTCTCTCTCTGTCTGTCTGGTGAGCGCACGCACCCTTTAGCGAAAAAAACTCTCAAAAAAATTATAAAATTATAAAATCTCTCTCTTTAATGGAAGAAATAAACTTTAAAAAAGGAGGTATCAATTAGTTCATACTAATGCACATAAACAAATACACAAGTAAATAAATAGAAGAAAAAACTGCCCTTTAGGGTAGAAATCCAACTAATAATTGCAAAGGAACAATGAGTTATAAAAATTAGTATTTGGCAGCCATCATAGTAATAAATAATTCAGCCAAAAAACATCGACAGCTTTTTGAACTAGAGACCATTGTCAAAACTTCAGGAGTTTCATGAGTCAGTTGTTAAAACTGTTAAAATTAATGAGCATACAGTTAAGTCAATTATATTTAAATTATACACAGATCATCATTTTGGCTCAAATATCCCAGTCCAAACCACTGTCTCTCTGTATATCTCTACCTCTTTAGTGAGTGCACATGATCTATAGCAAAAATCTCCCCCCCCCCAAAAAAAAGCAGATACTCATTGGCTTTTGCCCTGACACTCTGTAGAGATGTCTTTACTCTGCACCCTGTCCTGTCACCTTTCGTCCTAGATTGATGCCCATATCACTTCCTTTACCTCATTTCATTTCTAGAGGTAAAATGGTCACCTGCAGCTCTGGACCTATATTTGCAGGGGTCAACATTGCTAGAGACAAAAGGTGTTCTTCCCCAATAATTTTAGCATGTGTTCCAGGGCTGACACTGATTGGCTCAATTTAGGTCACACAGCCATTTCACAGCCAATCCCTATAGGAGCAGTAGGGCAGGAAGAATGGGATAGAATATGCTTAAGGTGCAGACCAGACCCAGATGCTGAGCTCTGGAACCAGAGGACTAGGTCAGCCTCTCCAGCACCACATTGCTGAGGATAAGATGAAATTTGGTATTCTGAAAGAAAAACATGGAAGTGGTAGAATCAGAAGAAGGAAAATGAAAGAAAGGCAAGCAAAAAAAAAAAAAAAAGCAAAAAACCTGCAAAGAACTGCCTATGTAAAAAATGGTAGACCAGAACTATCAAAAGAAACAAAGAAAAGCAGTCATTCAGGTATCAAACTGCAACACACTAATGTCATAGGATAAAAGGAAAAAGAGTTTGAAGAAAGCCAGAAGATAGGACCAGCAGTTAGTGTAATGGCTACGTTGCTGGACTCCTATGTAGTCGACCACAGTTCAAGTCCTGGACCCGGTGGCTTAAAACTCACGCTGGGCACATGCCCAAGATCCCAAGAGGAGAATGAAGTAGAAGGGATGTACAGCGTGGTCATCCCCCTGGGGGGTGATTTCTCGCTTTCTGTCTGTCTCTGTCTGTCTGGCAAGCACACGCACTCTATAGCGAAAAACCTTTCCAAAAATAAAAAGAAAGCCAGAAGAGACTTGATCAAGCACCATGGTTTAGTGGTTAAGGGAGGCAGCTGCCACATGGTCAACTTCATGTTTTTGAATCCCAATCCCTGGGGCTTGAAAAATATGTAATGGGGGCCAGCAGGTGACATAGTGGTTAAGGTACTGGAGGTCAACATGGTCGACCGAGATTTGAATTCCAGACCCAGCAACTTGAAATTCAGGCCAGGCGCATGTGTATGTGTGGCAATGATACCAGGAGGAGAATGGAGAAGGGATTGCAGCATGGTCATCCCCCTTGAGGGGTGATTTCTCACTTTCTGTCTCTGTCTCTCTCTGCCTCTCCAGTGAGCGCACATGATCTATAGCAAAAAATCTCTCAAAAAATAAAAAAGAAAGAAAAGCATGCAATATATGTGTACATACATGCCTAAAATCCTAACAGGATGGAAATATGATGAAGGGATTGTTGCATGACCATGTCCAATTGGGTCAGAGAGGTGCTTTCTCCCTCTCTGTTTCTTGAGCTTTCTGGCATGTGCACTCATCCACTAGCTAACTTTTTTCAAAGAAAGAGAGAGAGACTGGAAATATTTCATTTAATGAATATCCAAAAGAACATACAGAAAGGAAAAAAAAAAAAAGCCTTTGTATATATAGCAATCATTAGTGAGCTAACAATGGTCCACTGTGCATAGTCAAGGATGCACAAGTCAAATTCCATGAACTTATGGCTTTAATATGATGGAGAGGAGATGGAAGCAACCAGCAAAGTGTACTTTTCAAAAAGTTTGGAAGTGACAGGAAGGTATGAGATTAGGTATGTAAAGCCATGATTTTTTTGTTTTTTTTTCTTTTGTTTTGTTTTGTTTTAATATTTTATTGATTCATAAAAGATCTTATCTAGACACTTTAAATAGCAAGTGCAGTGGATATAAACATATCTATGAACACATGCCTGACTTAAGGCATAAAACTCAGTGAATAGGATGAACATACTATAAAGTAGCACCTAGCTGACGCTATATACCTCACTGTGGTCATTAAACAGGTATTTTTACATTTTTTTAATTTAAAAAAAGGCAGTTTTAGCTTTATTAAGTCAAAATTCAACAATGGTAAGAAAAGTTTGCTTAAGACTTAAAGCCAGGAAAAAGGTTAGGATTCTGTTCAAACAGTAGGTGGATACCAAAAACTCAAAACAAAAACAAAAACAAAAAAGAAAATAGATATGGACAAAGGTGAAATCTAGTAAGAAGTGCACTGTAATACATTCTTCTGCATTTTTTTCTCTTTCTATTCCCCCTTTTACCAAAGAGACATTAACTTATTTGCAAAAAATAAATAAATTTAGTCTCAATTTGGTCTGTTATTTGCACAAAGCCCCATAAGAATACTAATTGATTGAGTTGGGTTTGCTGAAAACTTTTATAAGGAACTTCAGATTAAACACTTTAAAAAGCCTCCCAAGGCTACTGAATAAGAATACCCACAAATATTTGCCAATTCAAGAAGGATCAGGAAGGAATAAAATGTATGTTTCAATATATACATATTAAAAATTAGCAAATTGATGAATCTATCAACAGCTCAAAAGGAAGACAAAAATTCTTAAATCTGGAAAACAAAGCATAGGAGAAATCAGCAATGTTTTAGTCAAAAGTCATAAAAGTCTATTTTTCCAGTACGGTCTCATGGAATTAATCTTTCTTCTGTTGAATTTGCAGAATTACTGTGGTCTGATCTTTACATTTAAATTCTGGATGTTAACATTCAATGCTATTATTGATCTTTCTGGACTCATCTCTACCATTAAGTTGGCTATTTCCTTGGTTGTTTTTCATTCTCTTATTTCAGTGTGTCTGTCTTTACTTTTCCTGGTATAACATTCCCTTCAAAATTTCTTTTTTTTTTTTT
>NW_006205542.1:4637654-4658620 GCF_000334495.1 Tupaia belangeri chinensis
CATACATGCCTAAAATCCTAACAGGATGGAAATATGATGAAGGGATTGTTGCATGACCATGTCCAATTGGGTCAGAGAGGTGCTTTCTCCCTCTCTGTTTCTTGAGCTTTCTGGCATGTGCACTCATCCACTAGCTAACTTTTTTCAAAGAAAGAGAGAGAGACTGGAAATATTTCATTTAATGAATATCCAAAAGAACATACAGAAAGGAAAAAAAAAAAAGCCTTTGTATATATAGCAATCATTAGTGAGCTAACAATGGTCCACTGTGCATAGTCAAGGATGCACAAGTCAAATTCCATGAACTTATGGCTTTAATATGATGGAGAGGAGATGGAAGCAACCAGCAAAGTGTACTTTTCAAAAAGTTTGGAAGTGACAGGAAGGTATGAGATTAGGTATGTAAAGCCATGATTTTTTTGTTTTTTTTGTTTTGTTTTGTTTTGTTTTAATATTTTATTGATTCATAAAAGATCTTATCTAGACACTTTAAATAGCAAGTGCAGTGGATATAAACATATCTATGAACACATGCCTGACTTAAGGCATAAAACTCAGTGAATAGGATGAACATACTATAAAGTAGCACCTAGCTGACGCTATATACCTCACTGTGGTCATTAAACAGGTATTTTTACATTTTTTTAATTTAAAAAAAGGCAGTTTTAGCTTTATTAAGTCAAAATTCAACAATGGTAAGAAAAGTTTGCTTAAGACTTAAAGCCAGGAAAAAGGTTAGGATTCTGTTCAAACAGTAGGTGGATACCAAAAACTCAAAACAAAAACAAAAACAAAAAAGAAAATAGATATGGACAAAGGTGAAATCTAGTAAGAAGTGCACTGTAATACATTCTTCTGCATTTTTTTCTCTTTCTATTCCCCCTTTTACCAAAGAGACATTAACTTATTTGCAAAAAATAAATAAATTTAGTCTCAATTTGGTCTGTTATTTGCACAAAGCCCCATAAGAATACTAATTGATTGAGTTGGGTTTGCTGAAAACTTTTATAAGGAACTTCAGATTAAACACTTTAAAAAGCCTCCCAAGGCTACTGAATAAGAATACCCACAAATATTTGCCAATTCAAGAAGGATCAGGAAGGAATAAAATGTATGTTTCAATATATACATATTAAAAATTAGCAAATTGATGAATCTATCAACAGCTCAAAAGGAAGACAAAAATTCTTAAATCTGGAAAACAAAGCATAGGAGAAATCAGCAATGTTTTAGTCAAAAGTCATAAAAGTCTATTTTTCCAGTACGGTCTCATGGAATTAATCTTTCTTCTGTTGAATTTGCAGAATTACTGTGGTCTGATCTTTACATTTAAATTCTGGATGTTAACATTCAATGCTATTATTGATCTTTCTGGACTCATCTCTACCATTAAGTTGGCTATTTCCTTGGTTGTTTTTCATTCTCTTATTTCAGTGTGTCTGTCTTTACTTTTCCTGGTATAACATTCCCTTCAAAATTTCTTTTTTTTTTTTTTCTTTTTTGGGAGAGTATTTTGCTATAGGGCATTTGCGCTTGCCAGAAAGACAGAGACAGAGAGACAGAAAGCAAGAAATCACCCCCCGGGGGGATGGCCACACCGCAATCCATTCTCCTCCATTCTCCTCTCGGGATCTTGGGCATGCACCCACACGTGTCTGCCGTGAGTTTAAGCCGCCGGGTCCAGGACTCGAACCGCGGTTGACTACATGGGAGTCCAGCGACATAGCCATTACGCTATGAAGTCCCTCCCTTCAGAACTTCTTGAAGAGCTGGTCTGGTGTTGGCAAATTATTTCAGGTTTTGTTTACCTGAGAGTGTTTTTGTCTTTTGTTCCCATATGAAGGAAATTTTCCTGGGTATAGCACTCTTGGTTGAAATTGCTTTTCATTTAACACTTTGAATGTATTTTCCCATTCTTCCCTGGCTTATATTGTTCCCCATGAGAGCTCTGACATTAGCCTGATGGGATTATCTTTGTAAGTGACTTGATGTTTCTCTCTTGCCAATTTTAGTATCTTATCTTTCTCTGTGGTTTTGGTTAAACTGGCTATGAAAAGCCTTGGAGAAGATCTTCTTGGGTTGATTCTATTTGGGATCCTTTGTATTTCTTAGGTCTGGAAATTTGGGTACCTCTCTATGTTTCAAAAGTTTTCTTCCAGGATTTTATGGAGTAGATTATCAATACTTTCAGTGTTTTTTTTTTTTACCTTCTGGGATACCGATTATCTGGATATTTGGGGATTTAATTTAATGGTATCTAGTATTTCTCATATATTGTTCTCACTTTGGGGAGTTATTTTCTCAGTCTTTTTGGTGAGTTTTTTATAGGTCAGAGGTTTTATCTTCTACATTTGAGATTTGATCTTCTATGTGATCTAATCTGCTTTTAATACTTTCGCCAGAGGTTTTAATTTCCTGTGTTATAGCCTTCATCTCTAACAGTTCTGTTTGATTCTTTTTTACAGTGTGTATTTCCTCTTTCAACTCATGCAACACCTCACTTCCTGGAACTCATTGTCTCTTTTCTCCTCCATCTTCTAGAGCTCATTGTCTCTCTTCTCTTGCATCTCTGTTAGTTTAGTCGCTATGAATATTCTAAAATCTTTATCTGACATATCCACAAGTTCCATTGAACTGTCTGTGGATGATGAGAGGTTCTTTTCCCTTGGGGAGAGAGCTATTTTTTTGGTTTCTCATATTGCTTGTACCTCTGTGGTGGGTCCCATCATCTGGTGAATTACACGTTTCTCCCTAATTTCTTGATGTTAAATCTGAGTGCTCAGAGGTGTGCAGGAGGAGATCATCTGCAATCACTCTGCAGTTCTGTTTCCCATTGACTGACGAAGTAACCTGCGCTTTTGTCTCTGTAACTGGATATTGCAAAGGCCTCCCAGTTTCTAGGTGTACTGGGCGGAGTTGCGGGGTTTCAACTGAGAGTTCAGAGGCATGTGAAGGAAGGTGAGCCAAGCTCTCTCTGAAGCTTTGTCCTTCTCCCTGCCCCTCACTCTGCAGTTTCTCTTCTCTGATTTTCAGTCATTTGGTGGTGTGTTCACGTTTCACTAATTTGTTAGAGAAGGTTTCTGCCACTGTAAGCTAGAGTACTTCCATTTACTGTGAGTGGCTTCCATGTCAATATCTTTCCTCTACTATGTTTTGCAATGTGGTCTGCAAAGAAAGAGATTTGAGTTCAGATTTTATTATAAAGAGGAATTTCTCACTTTGTAGAAATCCAAGCCTAGCAAAACTCAGAAGTTAGATTACTAGGCACATAGACCTGTCTGTACATTCACTGGGTGGACAATGAGGAGCAAAATGAGAAAATAAGGAAGAAGAGAATACAAACAGGAAAAAATAAAAATAAAAAAAAGAAAGAAAGAAAAGACAGAAAAATTTTTTTAAAAAAAGACATGCACTACGCTTGCACGGCATGTAAAATAAATGAACATCTCAGATATAGATGTCTCTCTGCAATGTCTCTCTCTTATGTAGGGGGAGGAAAGTAAAGAATTAGCGAAAGACCCCAGCCCAATACCCAGAGAAAAGCCAGAATCCATGTGCGTCTGAGGTGGGCTTTCCCTGCCCCTTTAACCGGAAAAAGCCTCTGCCCCAAACCACTCCTTCCAGCCCAGCACCCAGCAAAAAGCCAGGTAGGGTGGTCTCTGTCTTCTTTCTGTCTCTGTCTCTGTCTCTCCCTCTCCCTTTCTCTCAAAATTTTTCATTTATATGTGCGTGTGTGTGTGTGTGTGTGTGTGTGTGTGTGTGTGTTTAAAAAGTCTGTGGGTACTGTCTCTTGCCTCTGACCACTCCTTTCTCTTGCTAATTTCAAAACCCATGTGCATCTGAGGTGGGCTTTCCCTGCCTCTTTGTCACGCTGCGTGGTTCTGGCTTTTTAAACGTTTTTTAAATAATTTTTTTTCCCTTTTCATTGTTTTGGGGTTTTTTGGAGGTATGTTTTTCTGTTTTGGGTTTTGTTTTTTGTTTGTTTTGTTTTGTCTTTTTCCCTCTGTTTTCTTTCTTCTACCTGACTTGCTCACCTTGCTTCTCACTTTCCACACATTGAGTGTCAAGGCAGGTCTAGGTGCACAGTAGCAAAACATCTGAATACTTTAAACTCCACAGCTCAGCCCAAGCGCCCCTATTGCCTTGAAACGTGAGGTCTTTGTAATATCCAGTTCCATTAACGATTGTGCAAGTTCCTTGGTAAAGATCAGGGAAATAGTGCTGCAGAAAAATTGCAGGTCATCTTCTTCCACATGTCTCTAACACTCAGTATTGACTCCAAGAAAATAGGAAGTAATGCATAATCCATTAGATGACCAGAAACTACCACGTCAGAGGCACAAGAAATAAGGGAAATCAAGAAAATATCTCTCTCCCAAGGGGAAAGAACAGCCCTTCACCATCCACAGACAGTAAAATGGAACTCTTGGAAATGTCAAATAAAAATTTGAGGTTATTCATAGTGACAAAGCTAACAGAGATGCTAGAGAAGAGAGACAAGGAACTCCAGAAAATGCAGGAGAAAAGAGACAATGACTTCTTCCATGATCTGAAAGAGGAAATACAAATCATAAAAAAAAAAAAAGAATCAAATAGAACTGTTAGAGATGAAGGCTGTAATACAGGAAATCAAAACCTCCCTTGAAAGTATTAAAAGCAGATTAGATCATACAGAAGATCAAATCTCAGATGTAGAAGACAGAACCTCTGACCTAGAAAAATTACCCACAAAGACTGAGAAAATAATCCAAAACAATGAGAATAATACACAAGTAATACTAGATACTATTAGACACCTAAACATCCACATAATTGGTATTTCAGAAGGTGAAGAAACTAATCAGGGCATTGGTAATTTATTCCATGAAATCCTGCAAAAAACTTTCTAAACCTAGAGAGGCATTCAAATTTCCATACCCAAGATACATAAAGGACCCCACATAGAATCAACCTAAGAAGATCTTCTCCAAGGCACATCATAGACAGATTGACCAAAACCACAGACAGAGATAAGATACTAAAGTTGGCAAGAGAAAAATATCAAGTTACTTTCAAAGGATATCCCATCAGGCTAACATCAGACCTCTCATCAGAAACAATTCAAACAGGGAAAGAATGGGAAAATATATTCAAAGTGTTAAGTGAAAACAACTTCAACCAAAAATACTTTATCTGGCAAGATTATCTTTCATGGGAAGAAAAGATAAAAACATTCTCAGTAAACAAAACCTGAAAGAATTTAGCAACACCAGACCAGCTCTTCAAGAAGTTCTGAAGGGGGACCAGCAGTTAGCGTTATGGCTATGTCGCTGGACTTCCACATAGTCAACCCCTCTCCAAAAAAAAGAAGTTCTGAAGGGAGTACTATACCAGGAAAATTAAAGACAGACAAATAAGAGAACAAAAAATGACCAAGAGAAAGGCCAACTTAATGGTAGGGACAAGTTCTGAAATATCAATAATAATGTTGAATGTTAGCAGAAAGGTCAGACCACAGTGACACTGCAAATTCAACAAAAGAGATTACATGAGACTGAACTGGTGAAATGGAATTTTATGACTTTTTTCTAAAACATTACTGACTTTCATCTATGGTTTGTCTTCAAGATTTAAGGATTTTTGTTTTCTTTTGAGTTGTTGGGTTCAGCAATTTGTTAAAGTAATTTTTTAATTGAAACATAAACTTTTCTCCCTTCTTGACCCCTTTGCAATTGGAAAATATTTGTGAGCAATCTTATTTTGTGGCAGAATAGCTATTTGCATAAGTTCAATAATATAATAGTATCTGTTGGCTTGCATCAGAAATCGAAATCTGATGGGGTTTTGAACAAATAACAGACCAAATTGAGATTAATGTAATTTTTTAAATTTTTTTTGAAAATAAGTTAGTTTATATCTCTCTTTAGTACAAGAGGGAATGGAGATAGAGGGGAAAAAATTGTTTGAGATAGAAAATTACAGTGCACTTGTCACTAGATTCTAGCTTTGTCCATACTTTAAGATCTTTTGTGTGAATCAATAAAATGTAAAAAAAAAAAAAAAAAAAAAGTTTAGTAGGGAGGGAAAGGGGAAGGAAAAAAGCAGGTAAGAGTATGCTTACTTGACAAAGAATGAGAACTTATTTGCTGATGATAATGTATATAGTAATATCCTTGTCTTCACGGACATGTATGGTTTTTGTGTTGGAAAAAGAAAAGTATACTGTAAAAACATGATAAAATGTAAATTAAATAAATAAAAATTCAAAATAAATTTACAAAAATAATTAGCAAAAGAAAGGATTTTTAAAAGACTAGAGAGAAAGGAAGAAGATGAAATATAAAACAAACCAATAATATAGAAAAAAAAAAGGTTTTCTCCTATCTTTCTAGCTTTGGGCTGGGGAGGTGAGTGGGAAGAGGGGGGCTGCAACTCAGGGCTGCTCAGCCTCACATTGATCCCTGAAATGAGGGGAGCACCTCAGATGTAGATGCCTCCCTGCGATACCCCTGTCCTATGTGTGTCGTGACTGTTTTAAAGGGGGATCCCAACATATTTATAGGCAGACAAGAAGAAACTAGTAAATTGTGCTATATTCAAGAACTTCCTGGAAACTGAATTAGAAAAAGGAGTTAGATGGTTGGCTTTGACCAAAAGCCATACTCTTTGAGCTGTGTTCCAAATGATGTTGCTTTCATATTTTCTAAGAAATTATTATGTACTATATTCTAAGAACTTATAAAAAGGAGTATCTTACTCATCAGGTTACTAAAAGAGGCTAACACAGTGTCTCTGTATAATTTAATTTAAAAAAAAAAGTTTACTCTGTTGAAATAGAGAGCTCAAGATTGGCAAATTAGGCCTTGCCTGATGGCACGGTTGGTAGTAAACTGGACTGTAGTGCTGGAAGCCATATAGCTGACCACTGGTTCAGAACCCTGGGTTGAACTGGAAACACACTGGGTACTTGCACACTTTCCCAAGACACTGATGAGCTGGAGAACTACACGAGGGGGTTCTCAGTATAACAAGACTCTATTAAGGTGTTTTCTCTCTTGCTCTCAGTCTCTATCTCCCTCTCCCTTTCTCCCTGTCCATGTGCTTGCATACACTCTTAGCATGCTGTACTTGGAAATCCTCAGATATCAAACCTTCATTATCAATCAAACAGGAACAGGCAAAAACTAAAACAACCTAACCAATGCTTGAAAATCCCACAGAGAGATATATACAAGTAGTCTAGTTTTTGCACCTGAACATCCTATGCCCAGAATGTAAGTCATTGGATTCTCAGGAGGGTGGATGCTTTGTCATTTATTTGAAAAACAGTTAAGCATCTACTATGTGTTTCTTATTTTTCTTTTTTTTTTTTTTTTTGAAGAGGTTTTTGCTATAGGGCCCATGCGTTCGCAGAAAGAAAGACAGACAGAGGGACAGAAAGCAAGAAATCACCTTCTGGGGGATGGCCACCCCACAACCCCTTCTCTTCCATTCTCCTCTTGGGATCTTGGGCACGTGCATACACGAGCTTGGTGTGAGTTTAATCCACTGGGTCTGGGACTCGAACAGCAGTCGACTACATAGGAGTCCAGCAACATAGTCATTACGCCAACTGCTGATCTCTACAATGTGTTTCAATGATATTACATGTATTAGTATATAATGTGGGTTTCCATTACTGTATATTGAGAAACTTTTTGTTTTTTAGATCACTTCTCTAGTTTTTCAGTATAATCTAAAAATATCTATCACTGGGACAACAATCCAGATTGAAATATTTTTATAGCCCTAAATGAAAAAATACTGTACCTGGAGCAGGAACTGAATCTTCTTGTCTTCTCTTTTCCATTGTCCTTCTTTGAGGACAAGACTACTTTAGAAAAATGATTGCCCATTTGAACAGTGATTATAGCTGCATGTTCATCTACTTAATCCTAGTGACAAATGAGAGTAAGGAACAACTGAAGAAAAGTCCTTCATAATATCAGTTTCTTGGAAAAGTTATGATGTATATTTTCTATGCAAAAATATGTCATGACTTTTCTGACAATCCACCTCTGTTAGGATTCACAGGCTTCAGTTTCCATTAGGTCCGAATTGGCCAGGGAATTCAAATGTATTTTAAATATTGTAAAGGGTACAAAATCAAATGCATAGTGAGGAAGAGTTTTTGCTCTTCTGGTCTACTGATTCTACACAAGCAAACACATTGGTAGGTCACCTAATAGAAAATTTATAAATTTAGCTTCTCTTTTGAACTCAGAGAAGTAGCAATTATCAAAGTAGGCAAGAAAAGTCTAAGTAATCCAGTGCCTCCACACTCACTTTCTCCTCTCTAGCTCATAGCGTCCTCTCTGATTCCCAGTCAAAAGCTGGAAGGGGAAATTGCAGAGTGACTGAGAGACCCGACTGTGCCAGGAGAAAGCCCAGATCAAGTAAACCGACACCTCTGACCATGTCACATTTGAGACAAATACACCCAACCCTCATTATTTCTAAGCTGATTCTCAAGAAAAACATTTCTCAGCTTAACAGCAAGACCCTTCTCTCCTTCCCCCAACTCATCTTTGTGCCTATCCAGCCTCCCCATGTTTCTTCATACTTTTTTTTTTTCTTTCTTTCTTATTTTGGAGAGGTTTTTGCTATAGGGCGCATGCACTCACCAGAAAGACAGAGACAGACAGAAAGTGAGAAATCACCCCCCACCCCCCGGGGATGGCCATGCCACAATCCTTTCTCCTCCATTCTCCTCTTGGGATCTTGGGCACACACGTACACATGCCAGGCATGAGTTTAAGCCACTGAGTCCAGAACTTGACCCACGGTCGACTTCATGAGAGTCCAGCAACATAGCCATTATGCGAACTGCTGGTCCCTTCATACTAATTTTTTTTGAAAATGGTTCCATCTATCTTACTTTTCCTATGGAAACGTAAAAGCTCTTAGTCATATTGCAATGTACTTTTTTGAGATAATAGTAAAATCTCAAAGGTACTATCTCACAGGTAGGCTTTTCAACATTCAAAATGAGCTTAAATTTCAGTCTACAGTTTTACTTTTGATCTTTTTTAGGTACGTCTAAACACTATCTTTGGTCATCTACTTTGAATTGGTAAATTGTTAGAATTATAAAAGGAACAAAACCATCAATGACACATCAGGATTACTCGACATTGTACATATGATACACACAGTTTGACTTTCAGTTTACCTTTATATTGGATTTGGATTATAGCATGTGTTATATCTGAAGGCACAATTGCTGGCTTTCTTCACTCACTTACATTTGAAATACTGAAGGGCTTATTAGTATCAATGGTTATCATCAATTTTTTTTTTTTTGGAGAGGTTTTCACTATAGGGCACGTGCACTTGCCAGACAGACAGACAGAGCCATAGAGACAGAAAGCAAGAAATCAACCCCCAGGGGGGATGGTCACGCCACAATCCCTTCTCCTCCATTCTCCTCTCGGGATCTTGGGCACGCATGCACACGTGCCCGGCGTGAGTTTTTTAAGCCACCGGGTCCGGGACGCGAACTGCAGTAAACTACAGGGGAGTCCAGTGACATAGCCATTACGCTAACTGCTGGTTCCCTATCATCAATTTTTTTAAAGTCATTCAAAATTTGTACTTAAATCACATCATTTAACAAGTTTTTAGAGGGACCAGCAGATGGTGAAATGGTTATGTCACTGGACTTTCACATAGTCAACAGTAGTTTGAGTCTTAGACCCAGCAGCTTAACATTCATGCCAGGTATGTGTGCATATGTGCCCAAAATCCCAAGAAAGAATGAAGAAGGGATTGTGGCATGGCCATATCCCCTGGGGTGTGATTTCTCACTTTCTGCCTCTCTGTCTCTCCAGCAAGCACACACGCCCTATAGCAAAAATCTCTTTAAAAATAAAAATAAAAAGTTTTTAGAAACTGTAACTTTAGCTTCTGAAGCACTTGGGGATTCAAGAATTTATTTTGAATGAACTCATGATTATCACATATTGCTCCTATAAATGCTATAACACAAGAACAACAAGAACATAATTTTATTTTATAAAATTATGGAAATAACTAGTTATCTAGAAATGCTAGAAGTTTCTTATAATCTGTTTTATCTATCCATAAGAAGTGATATATTAGTAATATTTATCAGCAGTTAGAGAATTGGTTCATCAATGTCTTTTTTTGTGTTTTTCCCATATACTTGTTCCCTTACATTCTCAGGTTTCGATGACCTCTACACTAAAAACAAAATCTTCTATTAGTTGCCTAAGGTAATTTCCTGGTGTTTTTGGAGAGGGAGTACATGAGCTATGGATAAGGCAACAAGGAAATGAGGACAACAGAGCAAAGTGCCATGAATAATGACAGTACATGCCAAAAGCTGACATGCTAATACGATGAGATTCCTAGGTCTTGTTCTAATGTGCCAAGGAAGGATTGATTCTAATTGGGTTTGAAATGAGGCTCTCTTGGAACCTTAGTGTACAGATTATACTAGTTGGTAGAAAAATTCCCCAGATGAACTCAAACATAGCAATAAAAGCAGGAAGAACTTAAAAAACAATTCAGAAAGCACTTGTGTTATAGGGCATCCCTTAGATTTGGAAGCTAGAGGATTTTTATACTTAGAGAACATATTAGAAGCATGCACAGCAATTAAAGGATTGTTCTCATTTTTAGTAAGAATACCTATGCCCTCTCAACTGACCACTTCTTCCTCACACTGAATGAAAATAATGAACAAAATTAAATACTATCATTTCATTTGTTCATATTTTCAAAAGTTACTAAATGTTTCACAACTATCCTTAAGTCTGCTCAGAGGAGGCTTAATCCAATATTTATATGAATATCACATTTGTGTGATTCACCAACTTCAACCTTTCTCCAGGTATGTGTGCATATGTGCCCAAAATCCCAAGAAAGAATGAAGAAGGGATTGTGGCATGGCCATATCCCCTGGGGTGTGATTTCTCACTTTCTGCCTCTCTGTCTCTCCAGCAAGCACACACGCCCTATAGCAAAAATCTCTTTAAAAATAAAAATAAAAAGTTTTTAGAAACTGTAACTTTAGCTTCTGAAGCACTTGGGGATTCAAGAATTTATTTTGAATGAACTCATGATTATCACATATTGCTCCTATAAATGCTATAACACAAGAACAACAAGAACATAATTTTATTTTATAAAATTATGGAAATAACTAGTTATCTAGAAATGCTAGAAGTTTCTTATAATCTGTTTTATCTATCCATAAGAAGTGATATATTAGTAATATTTATCAGCAGTTAGAGAATTGGTTCATCAATGTCTTTTTTTGTGTTTTTCCCATATACTTGTTCCCTTACATTCTCAGGTTTCGATGACCTCTACACTAAAAACAAAATCTTCTATTAGTTGCCTAAGGTAATTTCCTGGTGTTTTTGGAGAGGGAGTACATGAGCTATGGATAAGGCAACAAGGAAATGAGGACAACAGAGCAAAGTGCCATGAATAATGACAGTACATGCCAAAAGCTGACATGCTAATACGATGAGATTCCTAGGTCTTGTTCTAATGTGCCAAGGAAGGATTGATTCTAATTGGGTTTGAAATGAGGCTCTCTTGGAACCTTAGTGTACAGATTATACTAGTTGGTAGAAAAATTCCCCAGATGAACTCAAACATAGCAATAAAAGCAGGAAGAACTTAAAAAACAATTCAGAAAGCACTTGTGTTATAGGGCATCCCTTAGATTTGGAAGCTAGAGGATTTTTATACTTAGAGAACATATTAGAAGCATGCACAGCAATTAAAGGATTGTTCTCATTTTTAGTAAGAATACCTATGCCCTCTCAACTGACCACTTCTTCCTCACACTGAATGAAAATAATGAACAAAATTAAATACTATCATTTCATTTGTTCATATTTTCAAAAGTTACTAAATGTTTCACAACTATCCTTAAGTCTGCTCAGAGGAGGCTTAATCCAATATTTATATGAATATCACATTTGTGTGATTCACCAACTTCAACCTTTCTTTGGAGATTTTTACTTCCAAATTAAATACTAAATTAAACGTTTTCAAAATAACACTAATTTTTTCTTTCTTCTAGATTTAGTCAATAAGCTAATGTATCGGCCATCAGTATTCTTCCCATTATTGAGCAGAATTTCTCTGTCTCCAAATATATTTTTCTTCATCAGCTTCATCATTTGTTGTTTTTCTCTTCTTTCTTTCCCTCCATACTTTTCATTCATCCCCACACTTGGTATTTTAGTAGCAAGTCTTCCGAAAAGTTTTAATAGCACTTTAGACTCTCTCAGGGAAGCAGAACTCTGTGAGCCTAATGAATAAATTTGGTCTTGTTGAAAATGTATCTGCTTTGGAACCAGCAGTTAGCGTAATGGCTATGTCTCTGGACTCCCACATAGTCGACCGCAGTTCGAGTCCCAGTCCCGGTGACTTAAACTCGTGCCGGGCGCATGTGCGTGTGTGCCCAAGATCCCGAGAGGAGTATGGAGGAGAAGGGATTGCGGCATGGCCATCCCCCTGAGGGGGTAATTTCTCTCTCTCTGTCTCTCTCTGTCTATCTGGCGAGCGCATGCACCCTATAGCAAAAAACCTCTCCCAAAAAAAAGAAAAAAAGAAAAAGAAAAAAGAAAATGTATCTGCTTTTTCAACAAAACACAAACTAAGATTGTTTTTAGACAACCTTTTTTTTTTTTTTTTGGAGAGGTTTTTGCCATCGGACGCTTGCACTCGCCAGACAGACAGAGAAAGACATAGAGACAGAAAGCGAGAAATCACCCCCCAGGGGGGATGGTCACGCCGCAATCCCTTCTCCTCCATTCTCCTCTCGGGATCCTGGGCACGCATGCACACCCACCAGGTGTGAGTTTTAAGCCACCGGGTCCGGGACGTGAACCACAGTCGACTATGTGGGAGTCCAGCGACATAGCCATTATGCTAACTGCTGGTTCCCTAGACAACCCATTTTTGTGCTTTCTGAAAATTAGATGCAAAAACCTAAGTTAAAAAAGGAGCTCATTAGGAATGGCAAAATGAAACCTGACAAAGCCCCCAGACTTAATGGAAGCAGACAGTGGGCCTAGAGGTGGCCCTACAGCATTTTAAAGTGAATCCACATGAACCCTGCAATCTTCAGACTACAATCCTCAGCACATGTTAAGAAATGATAGCGATGTACCGATATCTAGTCAGTGACTTAAGTTTCCTTCTTACATTTGGGGATCAAAGAAATGCCTGCCTTCTTCCACATGAATGCTTTACAGTTCAATTTCTCCCCAACTTCTTGCGCCATTGCATTGGTTTTTCTTATCTAGAGGAAATTTAGCTTCAGATTATGTATGACTCAGTTTTCCTTTGGTATTCTTCTCTTGCAAAGATAAAATTTCCCTGTATCTGAGATGGTTTCCAGTTTGGTCTGTGCATGTTCATATCTGTTTTCACTAAAATTGACAAGACTTGTCATCCAATCCCATCTACCACTTTCTCTTTCAGTTATTTATGTCATGTTTGCTTTTGAGTCTGAAGATTATTCCCTGCACTTTTTATTCATAGGAGGTAAAATAAGAACTCCGAAAAGCTAATATGCTTTTCCTAAGATGACTAGACTAGTTAATGAGAAACCTACTTGTAATTCTAATCCAGTGTTCATTTCTTAAATTGTGTTTTCTTCTATATTATTCAGAGTCTGAGAGGAAAAGAAATTTCTCTCACAGGGAGTAAATAATAAGAGTTTGATAAGGACATGATTTACAGAGATGTGAGCAAGCTAAGGAAACAAAGAATGGTGGAGCATCCAGACATTAGAAACAAGAACTTGGTGGGAAGACATTACTACCCCCAGTGCCAAACACAGGCAGAGAAAACATATACATAGGAGCTCAGTGAGAGCTGGAACTGAGGAGAGAAAGAGATATGGCATGGTAGAACACAGCTACTGCCAGAGATGAGACATCAAAGATAGTTGTCTTCTATTCCCTCTATCTTCTGCTAGTGGTGTTTCTCATTACCTGAAACCAACCCAAAGCCAACCAATAAGAGATCTGACATGGTTGATTTCTAAGGATCCAGCTTCCAGAATCTAAAAGTGGAGAACAGATTCAGGGAGTCAAGCTGATAGGTGGAAAAAAGGAGAATAATCAGCATACTTTACTTATGCACATTTTTGAATTAATGACTATTTTCGAAGGTAGAGTTCATGTCACAAGAGGTTTGAAACATTCCACTTTAAAAGAGCTAAATACTTAACTTGAAACTACATTCTTATATAATCTTACTTATAAAAATAGCATATGACCTCAAATATTCCTAAAACCATGAGACTTTTTTTTTTCTGGCCAACTAGTCTATAGCATCAGAAAATTTATGGTATTAAGCCATGTACTTTCCATAGAGCAGTATGAGTTTCCCTAGGAGAATCTACATAGATTATATGATACTTTTTTTTTTTTTTAAAAAAAAAAAAAAAAAAAAGATGTTTTGCCCTAAGCAAAATTGGGTGCACCAGAGAGAGCGACAGACAGTGAGGGAAAGTGAGAAATCACCCCCACTGTGGGCAGCCACACAAGCCCTTCTTCTCCATTCTCCTTCTGGAATTCTGAGTACACACGTTCATGTGTACCTGGTGTGAGTTTCAAGCTTCCAGGTCTGACACTCTAACTGTACTTGGCAGTGTAGAGTAAAGCACCTTAACCATCATGCTACCTGCTGGCCCGCTCACATGACAACTTTTGATCCTCTCTGTCTTCAGAGGTTTCATGGAAAAAACCAGCAAGATCCAACCACATTGATCATTGCAAGATATTTCAAATTCCAAACACTTTTCCGCAGCACTCACAGTCACTGATTCCTATGAAGTCCAGATCCACCCCTCCAAGGACTCCAAGGATCCTTGTGTAGCAAAGAGAAACATCGTCTGTTCCTTGATCTCTGTGTTCTACTGTTCTACTGCACTACTCATCAATACTTTATCTTAGATCTCAAACACAATTTCTCATTCTGTATCTTGCATACTTCCACCAAACGAAGAACTCTGGAGTTTCATTTTCTGTAAATTGTGCTAACAGATTAAGTATATTTAACTTGAATCTTCAAATGTCTACATGCTGCTTTTCATCAAATTCTAATATGGTCCTTGCTGCTTTCCAGGAAAAAAATACTTCTCCAATAATTAAGGAGCACTAACCTAGAATCATAGGATCACATAGGTGGAAGCCATTTAGAATGAAGATATGTAGATGCTGTGGGTTAGTGGTTGTCCTTGGTATTACCATAGGTATCTCATTAGAATTTGCTTTATATTCATAATAACTTAATTCCAGTGAGATATAGAAACACTACTTATCTATAGCTCCATTCCATTTTCCCATTTCATTATGTACATATAATACTTACATTTTTATATACAATTATATATAAAACACTTAAATTATGATATAATAATTTGCTGTATATATTTTATTGCTATATTATTACTTTGTATAATTGTATGTCCTTTAAAAAAAAAAAGTTTTTTACCTGGGCTGGAAGATCTTCCTACTCTATGCAACAAAAACAGTGAGAGAAGTATTTATTGCTGGAATTTCAATCAGATACAAGCAGATTTGCTGGTAGTTATCAGAAGGGCTTTCTCAGAGTCTCAGAAATGAACCATCCTCAACCTAAATGAATGTCTAAAGAGAAGTTATCCATTTATTCAAGACAAATATGACACCAATAGTTCCATCTCAAGGCACCTCCAGTTTCCAGAAAGTAAGGGCTATCGTTTTCCAAAAAATATTTTCTAATTCTTTTTTTCACTTATAACAGTTTGCATGTATCCTACACATTGTAATCCATAACAGAAAATTCACATAGAAATGGTCCCTATATCAAACATAGAAAAAACAAGCCTACCCACTTGGGAATTTCTACAAAATTAAAAATCAATTACTATACACCAAATGTTTACATCTATTACCTACAAGGCAATAGTGCAAGAGAGGTATTATGCCCACTTTATAGATTAGGAAGGTAAAGCTCAGAGAATTTCAATCACTCTCCCAAGGCAGCTAATAATCGTCTGAGTCCAGACTCACACTAGGTCTTCCTGGCTCCAGAATCACTTTTTCCACTATTATTGCACTGTCAATCCCCAGGTAGGCTGTTCCCTTAGCATTCTAACAATATCATTCTTGGCTCCTCAACCCAAGAACGCAATGTTAAGATAGACATAATCCCAATGGCTTTAAAAATTGTGAAACTATCCTCATTAACAATTTTGATAAAGGTTGAAGAAAAGACTATGCCCAGAGTTTTCCTGTTTCATACAACCTTTTCATTTTCCTCGTCCACATTTTTTCATCTGGTTAAGTCAAGGCAAAGAACATGAAATGCCTCTGCTGTTAGTTCCTTACTAAAATCTTGTCCGAAGTTCTTCACCATGATCCCAGGAAGTATTGAGAAATCCAAGTGCTGCTTTAAAACCAATGTGCTAGTGCTATTGAATGGGTGGAGTGGGGAGAGAACAGCACGATTTACCTCAGTTTTTTCATTTACCTTATTTTACTCCTCTTACTCTGCTTATAAGAGTGAAGGAGAGAAAGACTACAAGCTACTGGGAACCTGCAGTTAGCGTAATGGCTATGTTGCTGGACTCCCATATAGTCGACCGCGGTTCGTGTCCCGGACCCGGTGGCTTAAAACTCAAACCGGGTGCATGTGCGGGTGCCCAAGATCCCAAGAGGAAAATGGAGGAGAAGGGATTGCGGTGTGACCATCCCCCCAGGGGTGATTTCTCGCTTTCTGTCTCTCTGTCTCTCTCTGTCTGTCTGGTGAGTGCACGCGCCCTATAGTGAAAACCTCTCCAAAAAGAAAAAAAGAAAGACCACAAGCTACTAAAATGTGAAAAGAGAAACAGGTGCTAAAACTTAAAGTAATAGAAAATTGAAGAGAAAGTTAGAAAACTTCATTTGGAAGGTGAATGAAAACAATCTTTTTATGATCTAGGATGACTATTAAAGAATCTCTAATGTCCTTTCACAGGATTTGTATCTGGCTTAATTTTTAATATGATTTTTTAAAAGTGCACATACTGGCGTTATTCCCAGGACTTAAGAGGTAAGTATGAAGCCCAAATTTTCAAGACTTGAAAATCAGACAGAATAAGAAAGTTCTTAAGCTTACAGTTAGAAAATATCTACCAAGTTTCAAATCTAGGTCTGAGAGCAAAATTTGCACTCCTAATTATACCAGTATTTATAGACGGGATTCGGCCTACATCACCACATATAAACAGCAAGGAGACCAGAGTGTAGTAAAAAGGCATACACTGGAAACCTTTTAAGTTTTCTAACTGCATGATTTGGGATAACTTTAATTTTCCTGAAACTCTTTTATCACATTATTACAATGGGAATAGTAATAATCATACTACATGAAGGCACTTGTTTTTTTTTTTCTTTTTTGTTAATTTACACTTAATCACTATCTATCTTTACAGTATATAATATTGCTTTTCCAGCATGAATATGGTGCATAACTGTCAAGATAAAGATATTACCATATGCATTATATCAGCAAATAAGTTTTCATTCTCAAGTCAAACAAACATCTGTCTGTTTTTTCCCTTCTTCCCCTCCCTGCCTTTATAACTCACACCTTGCTATCTCCAGCAGTCGCCCTCCCTGCTGCTATACCATCCCAACTTTCCATTTCTGCTATTCAGCACATTCAGTATATATTGAGCGGGGACATGCAAGTGTGTCTTTTATATTCTGGCTTGCCTCACTTAGCATTAAGTCTTTCATAGTTGTCCACTTTTTATCAAATGTCAGGGTTTCATTGTCTTTTATGGCTGATTAGTATTCCACAGAGTACATATGCCACATTTTTTTCAATCTACTCGTCTATTTTTGGACATTTGGGTTGATTCCAAGTTCTAGCAATTTTAAATATTGCTCCAATAAGCATGAATGTGCAAGTGTTTTCCCAACTGAGGGTTTTCCTGTCCTTTGGGTAAATACCTCAGAGTGGAATTACTGGATTGGATGGTAGTTCTATTTGTAAGTTCCTGAGGAATTGCCATATTGTTCTCCACAGTGGTTGTATTAATTTACATTCCCAACACCATCGGATAGTTCCCTATAAGTCTGTTTTATTTTCTGTCTTTAAAATATTCATGGGAAGTCTTTTATAACTTTATTAGAAGTTCTCTCAATAGCTAACTTAATATGTTCTTTCAGAATTACATTTTGCATTCTGCTGTAAGTATTATAATTTAGAAATTAGAAATGAAAGAGGTCAGGTGTGTAAATGCTGAAAATCCCAGGAGGAGAAAGGAGATTGTGGTGTGGCCATCGCTTCCCAAGGTGATTTCTCACTTTCCCTCTCACTGTCTCTCTCTGTCTCTCAGACAAGTACATGAACCTATGGCAGAAACCTTAAAAAGATAAATAAATAAATAAAGCTAAAAGAGAGAAAGATTGAAATGAGAAACTCTAAAGCTAGAAGATGTGTGTAGAGGGGGAAAAAAATGTATATATTATCCCTGTTAGTAAGCTCCACTCAGATAAATTAACCTTAAACAACATGCTTTATAGTGGCATCTGAGTAATCCAAACAGCAGAAATTTAAATTGGTAAATATCTCACCTCTGCTTTAATTTGGCAACTCTAGGAAAAGTACCTGTTGAAGGTATTTCCCATTTGACATGTTTGGTTTATCTTATTTGGAGTAATTTTAGCTACAAATGAAAGCTCCAGTTACTGACAACAGTTTCCATCAGCACCTCTCCCAACAAAACATCAGTCTTATAACAAATGCCATTGTCCAAACCATCCGGCCAGGTGTTAATTTGGGGGAGGGGGGAGTGGCTTGAGAAAAGCACTCTCTTAGTGAAAGATAATAAAACATCCTTTCTTCTCTGTGGCATTTCCTGCATACCTGAGGCTTTTTTCATTAATAATTCAACAAGATTTAGAAGCAATCTCTATATCTTATATTCCAGTTATGTACTTTGAAGAACAGAAGGCAAAACTTTTCCTATAGGCTGGCCAATTGCCCTATTCTTTGTCACTCATAATGCCTTCAATTTACAAATTATCATCCTATAATACTGTTAAAAGGACAATTTTATAACTTCATACATTTTGAAGAGTTTCAAATAGAACCTGGTATATCAGTGAGAAAAGTTTGTTTGACCTATTATCACTCAACAAATATTCATTCCACATCACTTAAACGCCAACACTAGGGTGGCTGCTAGACTCACAAGATTAAACAAAATAAATATGGTACCTACTCTGATAAAAATTTGCAATCCAGCAGAGAAGGTGATTATTGAATAAGGAATAGCTAGTATGATAAAAAGGCATCAAGGGAAGAGTACACTGCATTACTGCACTTTGCAAAAGTCTTGAACTTTGAAAACAGGAAACATGCACCCAAAAAAGTGATGAAAGCAAATTAAAGAATGAGTAGGGCTTGAAACGAAGATACAGTTTTACAGCTAAAGAAAACAACATTTGTGAAGACTCAGGAATAAAAAAGTGTAGGGCAGGAAGTCTTCTATAGTTGAAGAAAATCAGGGAGATAAGTGAGGAATCATGATGTCCAAAACTAGGAAGAGCCCAATCTCTGATTGCATATGAATCTTGATAAGGTTTCTGGATTAGATACCTAAAAGGTTTTAAGGAATGCAGTGATATGACTATATTTGTATTTTTTTAATGCAACTTCATTTATTTATTTTATTTTGACCAGAGAGGGACAGAGTGAGAGAGAAAGAGAGGGAAGTGAGAAAGCAAGCCGCCAGGTCTGGGACTTTAACCACAGTCAGCTATGTGAGAGTCCAGTGCCCTTAACCACCATGCCACCTACTGGTGCCTATATTTGCATTCTTAATAGTCATTTTGACTGATGTGTTAGGAGAAAATGGATTGTAAGGAGATGAGAGTGAAAAGAAGATATTAGATCAAAGAGTTCAATGTAATTCAGACAAGAGAACAGATCCTAGAGGAAAAGAATAGCAGTGGGGATCCAGAGAAGTAAACAGTTGAAAGATACTTAGGAGATAGGCATAAACAGAGTTAGGGACTGATGGAAGGTGGGATGCGAGTGATAAAGAAAAGTCATGTTAATCTCCAGGTTTCTGGGCAAAATTATTGCGAGAATGGTTGTTTCACTCATGAAGACAAGAAGTGCTTGCAGAAAAGCCAATGTGGGCGGGAAGGTGAGGGATTTCACTTTGTTCATATTGAATTTGAAATGCCTGTGAAACAGCCCAGTGGAGATGTGCCATGGAAGTTGGACACACATACCTCAAGGTGCAGAAGAATACGGCTGTCGGAAATTGAGTCGTCGGCATGTAGTGGGACTAACAACGGACGCCAAGTAACTCATGCTGAATCCAGGACCACAGGTTAAATACTGTAGAGAGGTCTTCAGCTTTTATTTCTTTAGCATAATAAGTCTTGTTTCTTGCAGAAAATAATCATTGCTTTGCTGAGATTTTCCAGAGACCAGAAACCTAGGCCTTACTGCTAGAGCCCAAGAAGCAAACATGCTCAGGGAGGATAAGAACTTTTGCCCTGATGACGAGGTCAAGCCAACTTGGCCACAGCTGAAAATAACAACCCTGGTATCAACAAGCCTGCTCTGTGAGAGCAGGTAAGATGATGACTATGCTGGGTGAAACAGCTTAGATCTTTCCTTGCTTCTCTATGAAGTGCTTCTTGTTAGACTTGGGATAGGGGAGATGGTCTTTGGACAATTGCCCAAGATCTTTCCCAGATTGCTGGCTTCCTTGATAAACCCACCTCTCTTTTCCAACACTAGTCTCTCCAATATTGGTCTTCAATTAGAGAGCAGGTGAACCTGCATTCAGTACTATTTCCACCTGGCTTTAAGCATAATGACAATATTCAAAGCTAAAAAGAAAAAAAATTTTCTTCCTTGCTGATTGTATAATTCACCTGACATCTGATATATATATA